>NC_056741.1:1482649753-1482824753 GCF_019279795.1 Protopterus annectens | reverse complement strand
GAAAGAAAAAAAATGCATGCCAACATATGCTTAAAATATAGTGGTGCATCCATTTATTTATTTTATCTATGTGTCTTTGTTGACTAGGCAAAGTCCGACTGGGGTAAAATGCCCTTTTGAAGTGGAGGCCTGGGGAGAAAAACTCCACATTAACATTCATAATTTACAAGTGTACACAATACATAGGCATTTTTATTACATGATTTTGCCTTGTAGATAGTATTGTGTCTTAAATGACTTTAGAGTGCAAGTTAGCTGTTCAGAAAACATGCTATGTCCAGAAAAAAGTAAAACAAAGAGAAAAAGCACTCTGTTATATTTGCATTTAGTCTGTAGCTACAAAGTTGTGGTAAAATGAGAAAGAGAAAAATAAACTACTTTCAGAGAGGAGAGGAAAAACTTGGTTGTTTACAGCAGGCGGAAGAAGTAAAATTTTTTGCTGTTCATCATTCTGATGGGTTCCATATGTGATAAGTTAGAAAGGCTGAAGCATGGTTTTGTTGGGGTACAATAAGGTAGTTTAATAAGTTACTTTGGTAGGTATTAACCAAGTGAAGAGCAAGGACAGAGCCAGGTGTGTTATAGGTGCTGGTTTTGGTGCATATAATGCATAAACATTCACTTCTACATAAATAGTTTCATAGTTTCATAGTATAGTACTAGGCTATCTGCCCTAGGGCATTTATAAGCCTAGCCAAAGTGTATGTGGCTTTCGCCACCCCATGTAATGATACAAAAGTGTACAATTTAAATTAAATTTAGTTTACTGTGCCTCTATCTAGCAATGACACAGAGATGAACCCCGGGATAAACCTATGATCACCCATCCATTTGTCCAGATTTCTCTTGAAGAGAGTCAGTGAGGGGCTCTGCCTAACATGGACAGGTATCCTGTTCCAGAGTGCGGGAAGCCTCTGGGTTATGAATCTGTCCCTCCAGCATGTCCTATTCATATTTGTGCTGAGGTTTAGATCTTTAGCTCTCGTGGCTCTGATGGATTTGGATTTTTTGAGGTGGAGCATGTCCATTAATTCTGAATTGGACATCGCCTTGTACGTAAGGCACAGATCACCTCTGAGCAGGCGGTATGCTACTGAATAGAGCTGGAGCTTTTTCAGTCTGGCAGCATATGACATATGCTGGAGACCCTTGATCCTCTTGGTAAGGTACTTTTGGGGTCTCTCCAGCTGCTGCAGGTGCCGGGTGAGGTACATACCAAATTGGGCATTGTACTCAATCATAGGCCTGATAAGGGAGGAATATAAGGGTACAATGACATCCTTTGATCTGGATGTGAATCCCTTCATGATAAGGTGGGCAAGGTAGAAGGTCTTTCTAACCACTTTGGCGACGTGGGTGTCAAATGAGAGGTCACTGTCTACTTGGGTCCCCAGGTCTCTGATTACTTTTTCCGTAATGGATTACCACCTATGTGGTAATTTGTGGGTACTTTGTTTTTTCCAAAGGGGATGACTATACATTTTTAGCATTTAGTTTAAGGCCATGACTCTGGCACCAGTCATCTGTTTCTGTGAGGCCCTTCTGGAGGATGCATGTGTCAGCTGGTGTGTCGACTATGGCGCCTAGTTTGCAGTCGTCTGCGAACTTTGTCAGCCACAACCCCCCTATGTTTGCCTGCACATCTGAAAAATAAATGCCGAACAAGAGGGGTCCCAAGACAGAGCCCTGTGGGACTCCACTTGTGACTGGCTTAGAGTCTGACATAGCTCCAGATATTCTGACTTTGTGGGTGCTGTCCTTTAGCCAGTTTGCAACCCATCTTGTGACAAACGGGTTTACATTTAAGCTGTTGAGCTTGTCTATGATGCCTGAGTGGGGTATTGTGTCGAAGGCTTTTGCCAGATCCAGGTAGGCTGTATGAACTGCTTTGCCTTCATCGATGGCTCTAGTGACTGTTTCAAAAAAGTCCACCAGGTTTAAAAGACAGGATCTGCCTTTTACAAAGCCGAACTGGGTAGGGTCAATTGTCCTAGGTCCCTGATGTCTTTGTTTATGAGTTCCATAATGATCCTTTCCATAGCTTTGCAGACCAGGCTGGTCAAGATTATGGGGTGGTAGTTTCCAGGGTCTGTAGAGGTGCCACCTTTGTGGAGTGGGACCACTGTAGCTGTACGACAGTGTTCAGGGACGTATCCTGTAGCAAGGCTAAGATTAAACAGCGTCTTATGTGCAGGTTTAGCTCCTCTAGGAGTTCACGTAGCACGCAACCCGGGACACCGTCAGATCCCATGGATGCTGTATTTTTAGCTTTGCTGAGAGCAGCTCTCACCTGGACATCTGAGATTTCAGGGAGTTTGCATTCAGCTGAGATATTTATTTCATCTTTTGGGAGAGAGGGAGGGGAGAAATTTGCACTGAACCTGTCTGCCAGTATGTTGGCAATATCTGTGGGTTCAGTGTATTTTTTGCCGTTATGAACTAACTCTGCGCATATCTGAGGGTTTCTGACCAGGTTTCTAACATAACTGAAGAAGGCCTTGTGATTATCTTTAGTGTCCTTAGCGATTTTTCTCTCAAAGTTGGCCTTTGATGATTTTATTAGCGAACGTAGTTTTTTGCTAGTGCTGATCAGGGATGCCTTCCCTTTATGGGCTTTGCTCTGCCTTGTAGTAGCTTCCTTCTCTTGTTATAAAGTTTGTTTATGGCTGGGGTCCACCAGATAGGATGCCTGCCTTTGGTGGAAAGGGTCTTGGTTTTATTTGGGATTGCATGATCCATGCATTCTTGGAGATGCCCATAGAAAGCATTTGTGAAGGATTCAGCAGTGTGGGATGTGGTTTCCACTGGCCCAAGGGGCTTGAAGGATACCATTTCAGTCCTAAGGAGTGTAAAGTCGGCTTTTGAGAAGTTTCTCACTGTGGTCTTTTGTGCTGGGGGTGGAGGTGGGATATGAATATCTAGGGTTATTAGTTTATGGTCTGATCTCACTAGTGAGGAGTATACTTCTGGTGTTGAGCATTTTGTCCCCATGTTTGTGATGATCAGGTCAAGTATATTATTTCCCCTTGTGGGGGAGGTGACTAGTTGTTCCATCGCATTTGAGTTGATGAATTCCAGGAACCTTTGGGCTAGGGTGTTGGGGCTTGAGTAATGCACCCAGTCTATGTTTGGGTAGTTGAAGTCTCCCAATATGATGGTATTTGGTGAGACATTCATATCCTCCAGTGTCTTCAGGAAGGCTGAATGGAGTTCCTGAGATTGCGAGGGTGGTCTGTAGCATGCTACAAGTTGTATATCAGTTTTGCCTATGGTTAGTTGCACATGGATGGTCTCTGATGCTTCGTGCGTTGCCACTAACCTGGAGGTGTGGGTGTCTTTAATGAATATGGACACTCCCCCTCCTTTTGTGGTTCGGACCAGGTTTTGGGGCCGAAATGCATGATACGATGTATAACCTGGTAGGGCTGGGGTGCTCTCAGGAGCCTTGAACCAGGTTTCAGTTACTGCACAGACATCGATGCTCTCCATACTGAGGAGTGCTTCGAGAGCCTGCATCTTGAGATTTAGACTTCTGGAGTTGAGCAGCATTACCCTTAGTTTTTTTCCTTTATTGTTTTCTAAGGTGGTGGGTTTGTCTTTTGAGCCTTGCCTAAAAAAGGCACTATGGGGGTGGCAAAAGCCTTAGCCAATATCTGGAAGCCCAGGGGTGACAGGTGCAAGCCATCCCTTGCGAAGCAGCGTGGCTTGTCCAGCATTTCATCCCAAGAAGACAGACATTGGATCCCCTAGAATGACACCAGTAATTGAGCCAATTATTAAAGCTGATCATCTTGTCTTTGTATTGTGGCATCATTCTTGGTGAGGGCAAGATGCTGCTCAGGGTCAGGGTCATACCGGCCTGGGCTACATAATCAGAGAGCTCCTCTATGTCTGTTTTCATGTAGTCCAAGGAGGTACGTCTCAGGTCATTCACGCCGGCATGGACAATGACGGAGTCATATTTGTACTTGCTTTGGAGTAACCTGAGTGCTTGTGTTATGTGGCGGATCCTAGCTCCCGGCAGGAAGCTCACCATTACCCTTTCTTTGTTCAGCCTGGTAAGCGGGACGTCAGTTTGTCTGACTATAGAGTCACCTATTACTAGTGTATCAGGCATGGTGTTTCGCCTTAAGGGCTGTGATTGTTTGGCACACTGACTTTGTGTACTATGTGTTGCTTGTGCAGAGTTTTGAGGTGGTGTTTTCTTGGATGTCTGCTTTGGGAGCCTCTGTTGTTTCTGTAAGTTTTTTATTAGAGCCTCCGAGTATGTCTTTGTGTTACTATGTGTTTGGTTTGCAGTTGTGGTTGGTTTATGTGAGACTGGGTTTGTTGTGTGTGTGGTTACCTTCTCCTCCTGTCTGGTCTTGCTAGTCCTGTGTTGAGAGAGTTCAGCCTCCAGTTTGCCTATATAGTTGCATCTCTCACATGTGTTTGTGTTTGTTGGGGGGAGGAGAGGGTTGTCTGTGTACATGAGACAATTGTAACATTGTCTCAGGATTCCCAGATTAACCAGCTGAACTGGAGAGGACGTCAGTAATATACCACTCGACATGCCAGAATAGTATAAGGGGTGATGTGTAACTGGTTAGAGAGAGGACTTTGAAGGGAAGTGGGTATTAGCACGGGTTGCAGGTGGATGTAGTGCTTACGTTAGTTTAAGGGTGCTTCACTTAAAAGAAAAGTTTTAGGAGCAAGTGCTAGGCTTATGATAAAGCGAATAGACTGATTTTGTTGAAAGTAGAGCTTTCTTAATGGAAAAATTGAAGTGCAGACTTGGCGGAGCCAGGAATAGTTTAAGCCTGTTTAACCGGCACTGCGCTATGTGCACAATCAAGCAAAGCCGTGCAAACACAGATTTTAAACAGGGAACTTCAAAAGAGCTGGAAATGGTCCAAAACGACCAATTACTACAAGCTCTTGTGCTGAGGTCACTCCTTCAGGGACAGATAGGCAGCTCAAGGCTCCCCACTCCCACTGGTGAGCAATAGAAACTTCCTTCTATCCAAGTAAGGCAATGGACAACACAGGAACTACACCACAGTCCAGAATACAGCAAAGCCTGTATACTGGTCTAAACTAGTCGAGAAAGGCGGGAAAACAAGGATATTTTTGGGGGGTTTTTTAGGTTAAAAAGTACACAGAAATGCAGGAAAAACAGTAATAAATCACTTAAACAGGCTAGCTCACTTTAGTGGGTAGCCACAACAGTTAAATTTAACAACAAACTTTCGACCAAATGTAACTTTAAGTGCAGATAATGTACAATGCAAAAAACAGGTAATAAAGCAGTTTAAACTTGTTCAAAGTAAGAAAAGGAAGGTCTCTCAGGTAAAAACAGCAAAAAATACTTAGATCAGGAAAGTAGTCACTTTTCTCAGTTCTCTGCTGCTAGCACCACTCTGCAGGACCACGAGGAGCTGTTTCTGAGTAGTATAGCCAGAAAAAAATGCTCAGGGACGGATTTTAAACAGGGAACTTCAAAAGAGCTGGAAATGGTCC
This sequence comes from Protopterus annectens, assembly GCF_019279795.1. NCBI lineage: Eukaryota > Metazoa > Chordata > Ceratodontiformes > Protopteridae > Protopterus > Protopterus annectens. The sequence continues at coordinate 1,482,819,254 of NC_056741.1, read as the reverse complement.
AAAACGACCAATTACTACAAGCTCTTGTGCTGAGGTCACTCCTTCAGGGACAGATAGGCTGCTCAAGGCTCCCCACTCCCACTGGTGAGCAAAGAAACTTCCTTCTATCCAAGTAAGGCAATGGAAAACACAGGAACTACACCACAGTCCAGAAAATCCATAGAAAATACCAATTTAGGAGGTGGCTAAGAGAAGTTTCTTGAGTTTATTCTTCTTTCTATGATATGACATGGTAACTTATCTAAGAGTTATTATTGGTATTATTTGCAGGAATAGTTTGGTAAAGACATGCTCTTTTAGGGCATCTTTGAAGTTTTTAATAATTTCTATGTTTTTTTATGTCCATAGGCAGATGGTTCCAGGTAGCAGGTTTCAAACTAGAGAAGTCCCTCTCTCCAACTGCAGTTTTAAATGAAGGATTGATCAGAAAGAGAGAAAGGGTTATCCTCTGTACTTTGGAGTTCTTAAGTGTTGTCATGTAAAGGTAGTGTCACTCTTAAAATGGGGCAGTGACCATGATTAAGAACCTTGTAACTTGGAGTACTTAAAAGAAAATTATCTCTGCAAGATATTGAAAAACATATGGAATATTTTAGCAAATTGTAATAGTCTATTTTGGAGTCTGCTAATAGGACTAATCAGCATATTTATTTTCAGCAGTCAATGTTATTGTGGGATGATTGCGTACTGAGAAAATGGTGGCCATATTTCAGTTTGGGTAGTTAAATACTTTTGGCAGTAGCCCTGTGAGTAGTAGGTGAGAGAAAGTGACTAATCATGTAACATACTTTCAATTGAACAAGGATTTTAGTTAGTTATGATATCTGCATGGGTGGTAAAGGAGAAAGCACAGTCAAGTATAAGTTCTAGGGACCTCTGCGCAGTGAAATTAGCTATCATGTTCCCATTATGATCTGTTAAGAAAGTAGGTGGGATATGGGGGATTTCATGACTGAGGTGAAGACTATGAGATTAATCTTCTTTGGGTAAATTAGCAGCTTGTTTGATGTGAAGTTATCCAGTAACTTAGTTTGCACTTATAGGGTTATTTCATTGGAAATGCGCACAACATGGTACCTCATCAGCCATAGCTTGAAAAAAAGCAAATTATGCTTACACAGAATTAATATAAATATGGAAAATTCTCAGTTTATAGCAACAGTACAGAAGGAAAATCAAACATTCTGGACATGAGTAGACACTAAAGGGCAGCAATATAAGTAAGAAAAGCATGTATACTGCTGTATTAAGTAACCAAGGTAAATATTTAATGTTTTATATATGATGAGGAAAACCATTTAGTAGTTGAAATACCTATGTGTTTAAAAACAAGAGACAGGTGCATGCATGTGCAGGCACGCACACACACACACACATACACACACACACACACACACACACACACACACACTTTGAGAGAATGTGGAACAGAAGTATGTTTCAGTTCCAGGAACATGTAACAAAGAGGAATTTACTAATATTAGAGAGCTTATGAGGCTAAGGGAAAATCCTGAGGTTAAATGTTGGTGCATCCTGCACAAGATGGATTTGGGGAGAGCAACATTTCAGGTGTGAATTTTGAAGATTAGTGAACACAGAAAGACATCTGAGTGAAATGTAAGGGAAAGTAGTACCTGACTCTTTTTAAAGTGAGACAGCGATAGAACGTAAAACATAAAGTAATGCAGAGATGGTTTATGGACATTTGTATGAAGTGGACATTGGTAGAAATCTTGTTAGATGGACAGTATTATCAGTAATGTTTCAGTACTTTTCCCTGTTGCAGACCTGGTTTAGGTTAAAGGTAGGCAGTAGAAGATGAAAGCTGCAAAGCTTTGATTGCATAGTTCATTTTGTAAGTTATCAGTTCATGATTAAGAATAAATGTCGTTTCTAGACAAATACCCCATCATCTAAATGTTTTTACATTACTTGTACAGGTAGAATAATTAGCAGTGACACCTTGAGATAGTGCTAAAAGCCAGGGGCAAGCAGACATGTCAAAATCATGGATCTGTGTTTTAATTAATTTGAAACCGGAAATGAAGATTGCCTCAAACAGCATGGGATCAGTGTGCAAGTAAGGAATGATTTGGGGTCATGGCCTTCTGTCAGGATGATCATATCTTCTTTTAAGAGGGTTTAATGAATGTGAGCTAATGAATGAAGAGGTAATATATGGACGGATAGCAGAGCGAGAGAGAGAATTAATATAAAATGTATGACTGAGTAGTCCAATGGTTGGATCAAGTCCATAGCAGCATAATAGAGATATACTCATTTGTAACTGGTGAATACATCAGTATTTAAATATGAACGTTTTAGGAAAGTAATAAGTGGAGGGTGGGATAGGGTGAAAAGATCAGCATCTGTTAAAGACTATGGAAAAGAAGTAACAGCATGGATAATATATACTGAAAATGTTGAAAAAAGAAGAATAGTCATATAAAGTTAATATGGAAAAAGAAAGTGGAAGAATGCAATAGAATGATTATTTAGAAAAGCAAACAAGATTCAAAGGAGGAATTGAGTGGATTTTTTTCTTCTTTTTGAAGATGCACATTAAACTTCCAGTAAAGGGTGATGAACAATTACAGCAATGTATACATTAAGTTAAGGCCTGTTGTGGGAAGGAGAACATGGAATATATTTTCTTGGAATGTGAAATAGAAGATTTATGGACATTTGTAAAAAGGTGCATTGAAGGCAGAAATAAATAAATTAATAAGACATAAATATGGATATGATTAAGTATAAATGGTAAGTGATAAAGACAAAATATATAACATTTTAGTAAGATGAATGAAAGCTGTAAAGCAGTATAGCATAAGAAATGGGAAAAATAGCAAAGTATTATACACATTTTTCAAGATACAGAGCAAATGGTTGAGAGGGTAATGAGATACAAGATAAGATAAAGTTTAAATTGATAAATTTTGTAAATAGGTAATATACAAGCCTTGTAGTTAGTGAAGGAGGTTGATGCAATAAACTGCTTCATGTATTTCAGATTTTGATTCTCTCAGCCTCCATTTGTCTACTGTGTGACTCTGGGTAATTGGGGAATTTGGCTAAGCCCCACAATGATCTCATGGACCACATGCCAAGTAATTACCTATGAAGTTATTGTAAGTTTAGCGGTTATGTATAAAGGTACAAAAGAAATTTTGGAAGCGAATAATATACAAAAGGGATTTAGGAAGAAGAAGAAATAAGTAAAATGAAATGTTTTCCATCCACCTCAGCTATAGCCGAGTCGGACAGCTGAGTCCATGGATTGACATCTCATCTGAAGGTGAGCATGCTCAGTAGTGCAACAGTCCCCCCGAATCAGTATTGAAAAGTGAATCCAAGCATCTGCGTGGGAATAAAACCCACAGTCTTCTGACCTTCAAGCAGGAATGGCAAGTGTGCTTCTTGTTGAGCTACTGACAGTGCCTCTATACAGAAGTCACGCCAGATGACAGATGAACAGGAAAATCAAGTGCTGTGCAGCCTCGATGCTAACAACTGCAGCATTTTGTCACCCGGACTACACTGCAGGGCATATGGAATAGAGAATATTCGGCTTCAGTGACTGCATTCCTGTTTTAGAGCAAATTAAGTATGCTGGATGACTGCAGCTTTGTTCCCAGTCTGCATGTCTAAGGTGGTGGCATTCCATCTTAACGGATGTCTAAGGGTTTTCACAGCTGACAAAAGCTGCTCATGTTGTCGACAAAATGATATGTTGACAGAAGATCAGCTAGACATGTTAGCCTGATACCTTCTAGAAATCAGTCCTGTCAAGCTTAGAACTAGATCAACATTTCTTATTTGGCCCTTTAGAACAGACAAACATAACACATTTGTTAAATGTGCCTGGTTGACAGAACCCACTATGGGTACGGGTGAGCAGTTTCTTAAAGATTTAAATGCTCAGTCTGGGTATTTACAGTTTGTGAAAAGTGACATCGGGAATAAGGTTAATTTTCTTGATGTGACTATAGAATGGAATGAACTGAAAGGACAATTTGAAAGTAAGATTTATAGGAAGGATACTTTCACCAATGGTTATCTGCATTTCAAAAGTAATCACCCTCACTTTATTAAAAAGAATATCCCTAAGGGGCAATACACACAAGCATGTCATATGGCCACCTCCTGGGTAGATTTAAAGAGTGAATGTCATAGGATTACTTCCATGTTTCTTGATAGAGGTTATGAACTTTGGTACTTAGAATCCTTACAGAAGGACATTTTGACAAAAAGAGGCAAACTGTATCCACACATTTTGAAAAGTCCACTTATTCTTAACAACAACAATAAGGAGGATAGTTTGTCCATCTTTGGCACTGTGTGCAATCTTGACATGACTACAGATAGCGGGGAGATCAGAGAAATCATTCAAAGAAACTGGAAGATAGTTGAAGGTAACAGTGAGTTAATTAAAGTTTTAGGCACAAAGCCTAATTTTGTTTATAGGAACACCAACAGTTTGAAGAACATCTTGGAAAGATACTCCACTAGTAGCAGTATTATATCTACCCACCAATAAATGTGGATGTTTAAATGTGTTTACTGCAATTTTTGTAGGTACATTCTAGAAGGACCATTTGTGAATTTATCTCATATTAAATACACCATTAAGGTGCCCGGTCATTTGACTTGTAGAGCAAGAGGATTAGTATATATCTTGTTGTGTAATGGATGCGAAGCATTCTATGTGGGGATGACTACATGAACCTTAATGTAAAGAATGAGCGGACACATCTATAGTATTAACACAAAGGATGACAACAACGCCTTATATAAACATTCAGTGGCATGTAACAGATATAAAAAGTTTTTATTTTCAGTTTTGGAGGTAGTGAAAACAGATCCCAGGGGAGGTGACTTTAAAAATATCATAAAACAGAGAGAAACCTTTTGGCAAATATAATTGGGGCGGAGAAAAGGCCAGGATTAAATGATGCAATGAACATCAAATGTTTTTTGAAATACAGGAAGTTAACTATTAAGAAAGTGTGACTTACACTTTTGTTTTATTTATTATTTATTTTTTAATGAATCTATTGACGTAGGCAACATTCTCTTGTCATATATGCTTTTTAGATAGAAGTGGATTTATGGTGTATGTTTTTTTAACTTGAGTATTGTCCTGATTAATAAGGAATTTTCATTTGTTAATTGAATAATTATATGTAACAAGAAAGTATTTAAGATGTAATGATGTTTTTATTGTTTCATTTGTTTTTTTCTGATGAAGTCTTGGTGAGACAAAAGTGGAAAATTAAATTGTTTATACACTAAAAATCTGCATCTTCCAGTCTTTATTGACTATCAACACCATTGCTATTTGTGTGTGGTTTTAGCTTTGGTTACAATTTTTTTTATCACTATGTGAAATGAACAACAACAAAGAAGCAATAACATCTAAAGTTGGAGTAACTAAATTATGAACAATCTTGTACCAAACAACTCCAGTCAAGGCTTCCTAAGACCTAGTCTCACATCCTGTCCTGTCTTCTTCCTTCCTTTTCTGCCATGTTTTTTTCACTCATAAGAATGTGTTTATCTGTCTTGTCTTTCTCTCACATCTAATAACTATCAGATTGATCAAAGGTTCCTGTAGTGCTGTTGGCAAGTTCTCTCTCCTGTGCTATACTTAAAAGTATTACCCAGGTATATCGTCTTATTACGGACTCTGCTGTCATTGAACATATAAACCTCAGTTTCACTGCTCATATATTCCTTATTCACTGCATTCATTGATGTTATCAACTATCTGTAATATGCATATCACATTGTTGCGTATATCAGATGCCATAAACAAAGTGCCAAATATCAAAACTGCAGCTGACCCTGCAGCTGTTGCAAGCAATACTATTTCTAAATATCTTCTTCGTTGTTATACTGTTCCATAGCCCTGATATATTTCTGTAACTAAATTAATTTGAGTTTCCTTAAACTGGGTGGTTATAAGGTGGAGTTTGCTAAACCATGTATGTCTGGTATTTTATTTTCAGGTCCTTCACTGCAACACTGTCTGCCTGGTTGGATTTCATGGTCAGCTATCAAAAGTAAAATAAATGAATAAGATAAAGTAATATTCCATCAGAACATTCATTTCACTGGAGAATACACAGATTTTGGGTTGTATTTCATTTAAATAAATTATCCACAAAGACAATATCTACATTTCTATTACTAACACTAATAAGAATAATTATTTTAATGCTTTATTTGGCCTTTCCAATCTTAAAATTATTAAATTGTTTGCCTTTGCATCATTCATTTTCATCATATGCTATTAATTATCCTTGTTGCAAGTAATTCAAGTACTGATTTATAGGTACATTACATGTGGAAGTTATCTTTAGCTCCTAGTGCCAGTAAGACCAATTCATATATGTTGATAACGCCTTCTATAAAATGTCTGCCATCATATTACTTCAATTAGCCCACCCATCAGCAGCACTAGCCAAATGATATTGCTTGCATGTATATTCTAACCACTAATCCATGTGGGTTAAATGACACAGTACTCAAAAGCCATCCCTAAAAGAAGAACTTGGACAAGGTATTTTTATCTACTTAACTCATAAATTACATATTAAATACAAACACCAGTAGTCTGAGAAAACACAAAGAGGAGAAAATGTGTAGGGAGTTAGAAATGTTGCCAACTGACTATATTTTTTGCATTTGCTTTTGTTTCATTTAAAGACATTAATATACATTTTGTTGCACAGTGCCTGCGATGAGCAATGCTGTTCTGCACTTATATGTAGCAGGTGACACAGGAGGTGTTCCTGTAGAAGCAGAGCAGACGGCACAGCATAACTAATTTCCAAACTTAGATTGCTTAGAGTGTACATGAAAAAAGGTGACACAGGAGGTGTTCCTGTAGAAGAAGAGCAGATGGCACAGCATAACTAATTTCCAAACTTAGATTGCTTAAAGCGTGCATGAAAAAAAAAAAAGACTTCAGAGTTATTGAAATCTGAAAATTTAAATTCAAGTTAGAAGTGACATTTTGACCACTAGATATTGTGTAGGATTTTAACATAATGAAAAGTTTAATCACAGTTCAAGATAGCAAAGCCTTATTACATTACATTCAAAATGAAGAATGTCTCCTTTTCTACACATTCTGACATAGCATTCTCAACAGAAGCATTTTTCTGTGAAGTCCTTACTTTAAATCTACCTATACCTTAATTACAAATGAAGAGAACTACAAATATCCATTGCAAGGATAATGAGCTGGTTGTTGTCTATTGCTTGATTGTTTATTAAATCTGTCTACAAGGTTAGACTGCATGTCACAGTCAACAGCAACTTTCTTGTAATAATTTTCCCTTCTAAATGAACAGTGCTCTCTGTCTCCTGAAATGTTCTGTTCGATTTATTCATTTGTAAAAGTTTTATCATGATAATACATTCTTAACTGTGACTAATACAACCTCTTAAAGACAGAGGCATGTTCTTCTGGTTTTTGCTTCTTTTGTAGCTGGTTATATTAATTAATTGTCATGATCATGGCCTTCCACTTTATATTATATTTAATGCAATTGAAAGAGTTTTACTTCTGCAGGGTGAAGCCATTTAGCTAACGAGGATTGCAAAGGTCATGTATGGTTTAAGAATCCTGGAATATAATGATATTTTGATATTAAGCCTATAGCCGAACAAATTACTTCTTTCACAACACATACAAAAAAATGCATTACATATGCTTAAAGATAAAAACTCATTAACAGAATACAGTACCCTCTATGATTACATTCATAGTTATTGCTTTTCTACATTTCCTTCCATTTTTTTGCCTTAAGTTGGCCGTAAAACCTTCTGTGGTACACATTGTCCCAGTATTAATAGCAGCTTGCATGTTTTTATTAGGATGGACTTTGTTTACTCTAAAATCCAATATACTAATTATAAAATTAAGACGTATAAAACCTGAAGATTGTTTTTTGTTTTTGCAAGAGGAAATAACAAGAGCAAATGACTTTTTTCGCACCATACACAAGCAAAATGCATTACATGTGTATTAAGATAAACAAATTATTATTAACCCATTAACAGAGTACAGTCATCTGTGCTCCAGTCAAAATATAAAATCAAAAAAATCATTCCACCCCCAAATGCACTGTTTAACAATTCACAAAGAAAATAATTCCTAATAATGCAGTGCTGTGATCATAACTCATCTCAATGGAATTACTTTTGTCATGTAGCCGTAACAGCATCTCTAATAAATTAGAAGACAGCCCTGATCTTAGCCATTTGTTGCACAGTGTTGTTAAAGAATTTTAGCCACTCTAGTCAAACAATATGAATGAATTGGCATTTTCCAGTCAACTGATTAAGTCTCCACAAATCCATTGTTTGCAGGCTGTCCCTACACTGATATTGTCCATGATTAGGCTGATCCTTTTCCACATTCTACTTTATGCTTGATGCAAACATACAGAAAATATGGGTTCCAGCACCAAACCCTGTGACATCCTCCTGGTCTCCAGTTTTCTTGGCACAATATATGCGTGGTAACTATTCTTTTGTTCCCCTCCTGCCATCTATGCCATAATTTCTTTTCAGTCTAGGGTAATTGAGCAAAAAAGCAGCCATTGATTTCATGGTGGCATATATTGATACTTTATGATTTCACTAATTTGAGGTAGGTAGGTAAAATCCCCATAAACAAATGTGCATACAATTGCAGCACTGTGCAACTGTGTCTGAATATAAGCACATTTCTTTAAATATATTCCAGAACAAATCAATCTGTCACCTTTTTCCTTAACTCTCCAGAAGTCCCAATGCACTACCAAAACCTTTTCTGTACACAAAGCTCTAACTTAATAAAAATTACTGTAAGGTAGGTGTTACACACACATTATTTTTAGGAGGTGAATATTCTAGCTTGGCTGGGTCATTCATGTGGCTTCATTAAATTCCTTGTCTCTGTGATCTTTTTAAATTCTTTTCGGGTTTTCCCCTCTTTACTCTTATTCTGTCAGCCATCACAGTACCCCACTCCCTGTGCTGGGTCCATCAGCATTCTAGTTCACCCTTGGTACAATATCCTGTGTAGGGCCAGCAAGGAATATAACAGTCTTCTGGAGATATGCTGTTCTTCTTCTAGCTATTTTTTCTCTTTTTATATATGATCTACCCGCTTTTCTCACTCCTTCCCTTGCAGTAATCAACGCACATGTGAGGGCAATTCCTGTTTTGGATCATTCCTCCCGTAAAGGGGCATCATCAATGAATACCCTTCCCCTAGGATGGGCACTTTCATCTCTCCCTGCTTCTCTGTCAATCACCTGTGAAACTAATATAAACAAGGTCAATTGGGATGTAGACAGGACTCTATCCCTCTATGTGAGCAGAGCAGAGCAGCAGACCTTTTTACCTTTTGGTTTAAAGCAATAATTTGCTAAACATAACTGACTTCTAACCACATTCTAATTACCAGGAAGGGATATGCATTGCCTTTACCTTTTTTTGTTCTGTTTGCATGTCAGTTTTAGAAAATACAGATCCATAAATTTAATTCTAAACTTATCAATGTTCCTTTATTTATTGCAGGACTATTTTCATTTAACGAGCCTTACCTTTCTTAAAGTGTCATTCTACACTCTTTCATTTATGCCATATTTCAAATTTCTCTCTGTATTTCATTATTGCCATCCAGTCTTTAGTTCTGCACCTACCCACTTTATAAGAACCTATTATTTGACAGTGTCATGTACTGCTAGCATAACATCCATGTGGCATGATTACATATGGATTTATGTTTTGTTGTCAGTATTAAATTATTAATTTTTACTTTGTAATTATTGTTGTCAGTATTAAATTATTAATTTTTACTTTGTAATTATTGTATCATATAAAGGAAATGTGTGCACAGCCACATTGCCTTGCCCTTTTTCCATATTTTTGTTGAATAAGGTCTTTTGTGCCATTTTACTTACTAGATGAATAAATGAAAAAAGGCTTTCATTGTTTTGAGTTAACAGTCCAGACTGTTCCCAGAACTCTACGTCCCACTTGACTGAGTCAGAGGTAGTCCTTGCCCCTGTGCTTTTCTTGTTACCCAGTTTTCTGCCACCCCTTTACACTGTTTTTTGTTGTTTGTTTGTTTATTCCATGACTTAGCATAGTAATGTTTTGTTCTAAGGTGCATAAGTGAATTAGCCACTGGCATGTGTGCAGTAAAACATTGCAGAAGGTAATTGTTCATCTCAGATCCTTGTTCTCTGCTTTTCTCCTTGATCGTCTGAACCACAACATCTTTCATTGTTAACTCATTTACTGGCTACCTTCATCATCTGTTTTATTGTACTGTACCCACCTGCATGCATTCTCTTCTCAGGCAGTCGGCAGGTAAATTGGTATTAGTCCAGTGGTTTACCATCTTTCACAGATCCCACTCAGAGGTTGTCTGCTGAAATGTTATTCAGAATTTTAGCTAGCACTAATAGACCCTGTACTTGACCTGCACACATCACTGCTGTTGTGTACTAAACATTGCTTGCTGTCTATGCTTTTTGCAACTTCTAGCTGCCCCCCACAACCATTTTGCTTTAATAAAGGATGCCCTAAACATCAGTGTGTTGCTATGATAGAGATGCCAAGCTCTCATTTAAGTTTCTCTTGATCCAGGTGACTCAGGTATAGCTTATGTGCTAAGTATCAGAGGGCTATCAAGATATTTTGGGACTGGAGGTAACTTTTTCATCTCAAGGGAATGATCAGGGCTTTGGGTGTTTTTGCCCTGTCAAGAAACACACCAAAGGAAACCTGAGATACCAGAACATAATGAGAAAAAAGGTAAACAACAGCAAACACTTACTTGAGACATCTAAATGGCAGCGCATTGGGATTTCTTCATCTGAATCATTGCCCATGATGAAGGGAAGGAGGAAGAGCGAGCGAGAACAACACAAATGAAATTCTGCAAGCCTGTGGTAATGGTCATACTCTGCTTCCAGTCACCCAACTGTTAATCTTTGGGAAACTACTATAAGTATTATATCTACTTATAAGTATTTATCTGAGAGCAATGGGCTAGAAATGTAAAATAAATAATACCTGATATTTTTTATAAAATTGCAATAAAAATTTAGCTGAAAATTGCTGATGAAACCACAAAAGAATGCATATCTAAGTTGTGTAGGTACCTTGTCACATAATAGTCCCCAGTGTTTGCACATGCTAAACTACTAGGTTCATTTACAAGTGGTTGCTAGCACAGTGTTTGCTGCTGTTTTGCAACCCTGAAGCATGTGTTTAGATTCAGTGATATCTAATTATGTCATGTTTTTTCTCAGATATTTGTGTTTAGTTGTGCAACAAATATTAGTCCAGTGGTTTACCATCTTTCACAGATCCCACTCAGAAACTGCGTATTAAAACTTTATCAAGACTTTTAGCTAGCTCTAATAGCATGAAGTGTTGGTTACACCCACCCTGTACCCAGAGATCTCACCTGACTCTTATGTGTAATACTGAATCTATACTTTAAGCATCTGAAACTCATTAGCATCCACTGGCAGAAATATGTGCACATCAAAAATGTACAACAAAATTGTGTCTGCAGAAGTTTGAAAAGAAATACGAATTAAGACACCAGAACAATAAACGCAAGTTATAAGAATGCAGGTCTGTTTTATAAACCTTTTGCCACCACCACTGGACAAATTGTTTGTCAAGGTGGCAATGTGTGTAATTGTTGTTTATTATGAAGCTGTTTCCAGATGTATATAGTGAAATTCTAATCAGAGCACCAGTAATAATCCTGTATTCATCATAGATCCAAATTCAGAAGTCACCATGAAAACAACTAACATAAATTAGAAGAAAAACGCTTTGTCTTTCAGCAAATGCTCTAAACTGGTTTCATCCTACTAACAACACCAACAGTGAAATAGGACCATTATTTACCAACTGTTAAATAGCACACAAACAAAAGTCAGGGAGTTTAAAACTTACAAATCAAACATGTATTCTCTAAGTGCCTCAGTAACTATCTATAAGATTACAGGAAATGGTTAAATACATGTATCATCTACTGGCGAGTAGCTGTTAATACCATATAATACTGTCATTTGAATCTACACTAAATATTTAAAAACTAAATATTATCAATTCATGCAGGCTACTCTAAATCAAAAGTGATGCAATACAAATGTTTAGGTACAGATCACACATTCGACATAAAATTTTGGTCAGAACTCAAAATGCTCAATGATTTAATCCCTGCGGGAAACCTGCCCCCATTTTATACGTCTGTATCTGTACCTGTTATTTAATCTGTATGTAAATATATTAAAAGCCTTCTCAGGCAGTTAGTGAATTCCGAAGAATGCAAGAAAACTGGTTATTTGTCTTTGTTTTACTAAAGTGTCACCTACTCTAAAAGAATACCTCTGTTCCACTGTTCTTGTTTTCAATTAACGTGATGTCTGTCCCACAAAGAATAATCCACGTGTGTATGTAACTAGGTAAACAACCCACGTAGAGAGGCACCTCATGAGACATCTCATCTGAGAACTGTCTTGAAAGTCATGGTGAAACTATTAGTTTCCATTAGCCATGTACTTGCACAAAGAAAAGTCCTGGCAGAGGGCAGATGCTACAGGTAAAGGAAGAATTGAATCAATAATTGCAACAGAGATACAGATGTTTTGTGCTTCTAAATGTTGTTTTAATGTCAAGCCACATCACATCAGTAACTCACGATAATGCATTATTTTGTAGCTGAACATAAAACATGCCAGTATTTAGTTAGCATGTTCATGTCTCCACTGTTTGTAATAAATATGTTAAAACATATGTAATTGAAAAGGGTATATCCTATTTCTATAAACTAAAGGTATTAACCTTTCTCTTGTCAGGGCAGCACCAAATCTCCTGAATCACTGCTAAAAACAGGCAGCCATACTTTGTGTCTTAGTATGGTTGAACAGACATTAATCATTTCATTTCTTTCACTGCTCAGTCAGTGGATGGTGCTGCTGTTTTTCATGACTCATATTATATGCCGTAGGACTCTATCATAATGTACATCAGTCAAATCAAAGAAATGCCCGTGTTTCCACTAGACACAAAAAGTACTCTGACCCTCCCTCCAAAAAGACATGCACATTGCACAAGATTGCACTGGAAAAGACTAAACTACGCCCAGTACACACACACACACACACACACACACACACACACACACACACACACACACACACCGTCATCATCATCAACCTCCTTTTTCCCATTTTCTACGTGAGGTTGGGATGTTGAATACATTGTTACCATCTATCTCAGTGTCACTATCCTACCTTCTTTGACAGTCTTCCCAGACTGTTGCAGGTCTTCTTTCACATAATTCATCCAGCTCTTTGCTGGATGCCCTTGTTTCCATTTGCCTTCTTCTTGTGCGTCACAAATCATCTTCACCAGATTGTCTTCTACTTTTCCTCATACACGCCCAAGCCACCATAATCTGTTTGCTTTAACCAACTCTCAACTAGAGCTATTTTGGCTTCTGCTCTAATGGCCTCACATCTTCATCTGTCCCACAGTGTATATCCATCCATCCCTGTCAGGCACTTCATCTCCATCACCTCACTACCACTAGCATTTCCAATTGCTGTAGCTTTACTGCACAGGTTTCAGTACCACACAATAGTACTGGTTGTTCCACTGTTTTGTACACCATACTTTTTAGCTTATTTGGCATTCTTCTGTCATACGCCACCCCTGACACTCTGTGCCAGTTGGCTGCTGACCCCTGATTCTAGCTCTGACTCCTCCCAGATATTTCTATGTACTCAGTTTTACCCCATTCACCCTTAATTTTTCATTCCATTTCCTTATCCTCTGCTGAAGTTCTTGCACAGAGTCTACCTGTAATGCCACATTGTCTGCATATAGCAACTTTGCTGATCTGTTCCATCTGACCTGTTTGCTAATGTAGTCCATCACCAGTATGAACAGCACTAAGCTCAGAGCTGAACCCTGATGCACCCCCACTCCTGCTGAGAACCCTTCTGAGAGACTCAACACTGTTCATACTTGAGTTATTGTCTCCATGTATCAATGATTCTGGACTTCAAACCACCACAGGACTGTCCAAATCAGCTTTCTTGCAACCTTGTCATATACTTTACTAAGTCTAAGAATGCCTAGTTGAACTCAATCCTCATTTTTAGCTTCCTCTCATATATCTGCCTCACTACAAACATGGGATTGGTTGTGCTGCATCCTGATCTGCATACAAATTGTTCATCTCCCATCTTACTTAGTGATACTCTTTGTATTCATTTATCAATCACCCTCTCCAGAATGTTCATGCAGTGTGTCGGGAGTTTGATACTAATTTGCTGTCCGCTGTTGTGAATGCCCCCTTTGTTCTTGGCACTGGCACTAGTATGCTTACTCTCCAGTCATCTGGGATATGCCTTTCTCTTCATTCTGCTATGAGTACCCTCAAGAGCCATTTCTGTGTCATCTCACCCAACATCTGATCATATCTGCTGTGACCTCATCTGAGCCTGCTGCTTTCCCTGACTTCATTTTCCTCAGTGCTGTTCTTATATCTTTAAGGGTGGGCTCTTCCTCTTCTTTCATTCTAGCCTGTGTCTGGGGCAGTATAGCTACACACACACACACACACACACACACACACACACACACACACACACACACACACACACACACACACACACACACACACACACACACACACACTGGAAATAACCAAAACAGGCTTAGTACATTCTTATTTTAATAGTGCTTTGCTAATAAATGCATGAACTTTTGGAATGTTATTCTGCATTTAGTGTCATTTAGTCTCATGTCACATTAAAACCATGGCAATGAGTTAGCATTTCATAAACACAACATTTTTTAATATGCAATTGCAACTCCTACAATAGGCTTGGGGTTCGCCATGGCAGATGGCCTCACCATTAAGAAAACATTTATATATGAAAACAGTTTCACTCTAATCAGCTCGATTCTGTGGTATAATGTGCAAAACAATTGGCTGTTTAGCTGGTTTGAGCTGGACATTGAGTAGACCACTGCATCATGGTACTAGGTAAACATAACAGTGTGTGTGTGTGTGTGTGTGTGTGTGTGTGTGTGTGTGTGTGTGTGTGTGTGTGTGTGTGTGTGTGTCTATCCTGTCTAGCAATGGACACAGTCGCTTTGAAGCCTACTATTTTATTTAATTCACGTCCGTTAGTGTATATTACAAGGCCTCCCCTCCCTTTCCCAAACTGGTTGGCATAGATAATGACAGACAGTAGATTATCAGCATATCAGAACAAAATCAGTTTTATGCTACCTTGAAGAAGGTTGGAGAAAGATAAAGATTCTGAGAATGTGAAGTGAGGAAAAGGTCATCAAGGACTGAAGCGGTTTGCTTACGACAGAAATGTGTCACTTGCATTGAAGAGTACATGCAGTGTGTCTGATAAGTCCAAAGAAAAACTTGAACTGCAGGCTTGCAAAAAGATGGCATGCCCTAGAATATAGTGACCTTTCAGTGTCATTGTTTCAAGATTTATAATGTCTGCTTTGCAAAACAAACTTGCTGCTCCACCAAGAGAGATAAAACAAAAACAAACAAAACAAACAAAAAAATGCTGCGGCTAATATTCATATATCTGCATTCTTTAATACATCATGTGACCCATAATACAAAACTAGGGTATTTTACCTCACAACAGTTGGCCAAAACCTAGCCAAAAGAAATAACTTCATGACAGATTTACAGGTATAAAATTTCTGTATTTGTAGTGCAATAGTGTGCCATCACAAAATAAAACTCATTAATAATGCAAGATGTAAAGATGCATGTTTTAAAATCTCCGGTTAAAAAATCCTACTGGGCTTGTGATATGCATCCTTAACCTTAGACTATAGAATAAAACTAGAG
Organism: Protopterus annectens; assembly: GCF_019279795.1. NCBI lineage: Eukaryota > Metazoa > Chordata > Ceratodontiformes > Protopteridae > Protopterus > Protopterus annectens. The sequence goes on along the minus strand of NC_056741.1, from coordinate 1,482,803,323 downwards.
ATGGGATTTCGTGCTACCATATAAATGAGAGGCATGGATAATAGCTGGATTTACAGTGTGAAAGGGCAGTCTAAAGATTAAACCAGTCATAAGAGACAGAACAATTTTCCAGTGCTGTTTCTGGCAACTGCAATCAATCACTTATTTATTGCTGTGCCTGAGTCATAGATGTGGGCTGCTACACGCATCAGTGAATTTTTATGATATTTCCTGACTGTTCATACATACATCAACATCCTGTAGTCTACATCAGTGTGAATATAGTTCCTCAACATTCCATGAGAAGCAGAGCTGTTGCACAGCCTGCAGCCTGACTCATGGTAAACATAATTCCTCAAAATTTCATGATAGCAGCCCTATTGTTCAGTCTGTAGACTGAGCATGATCAGATGTAAAATCAGCCACGATCACTTTCTGCATGCAAGGACTTCTTATAATGAGACTGAGCTTTTATAACTGTAAGATGCCAGAAAAACAGGTTTGTATGTCACCTAGGAAGATGCACTTTAAATCAACATCTGGAATGCTGGAAGCTAGTCAGACATCTACTAATGTTTAATATTTAAGGTAGTTAGCGACTCCTTGCATTGCCCTGTATGCATAATTAATAATATGAATTGCATGGCTGACAGCATTAGAGATATTAGCTGCTACATCATAAATGCATTGTTCTGAGCATGCAGAGTGTGCCCTAAATGTCAGTGATACTCTAAAGACTGCCATAAAAGACAATATAGGAGTGTGTGTGTGGCCTGTATTTGGACAGCACTTGCTGTGTTTGGCAAAAGAACAGTGATCAGGAGATGAGCACACAGACTGGGAGGTTGTACACCATGAGACTGCATGCACATACCTCTCAACTGTCCAGATTTTTGCAGTAAGGTCAGATTTTTACCTAAAAGTTTATGATTTTCTGGAAAATCATTGAGAACTGCAGTCACCAACTATTTATTTATTTATTATTTATTTATTTTCAGTTTGATTACCGGGGAAGTCCACTGGGCCAGAACGTGCTCATTTTCAGTGGAGGTCCGGGGAGAAAAGCTCCAATGGCAATACAATAAGGGTTACATAATGTTAAAGGTAAAATACATGTATAAAATTTCATACAATGAGGAAATGCAAATGCATAAAATGTACATCATAAAACACAGTTAACAGATAATAGAGAACACAGTTCACAGGCATTTTCATTGAGCACAGCATGGTCAAATGTCTGGAAAATTGAGATCTGAGGTTTCTTGTGTTTTTACATTAGAAGGGAGGGGTAGTTTGCATGCAGATGTTTTAATTAAGTAAGGTAAAAACTTGCTGTGCAGACTATAGAAATACTGTGATATTTACAATATTTACATACTTGGAGTCAGGTGAGAGAATTGCTTATTCATTGACTGTCAGCTTAAGTCTATTTTAGGAGAATAGAAATATTAGTTTGAGGGAAGAGTGGAGCATGGAGTATGAAGAGGTCATTGGGGAATTCCCTTAAATTTAGGTAGGGTGTAAGCAGTAACATTTCCGTTTGGATGACAACTATGAGAAAAGTTGGGTCTTGAAGGTTTCTGAGTTTGGTATACTCCTAAGTGAAGGAGGGAGAGAGTTCCATTTCTTGCCTAGAGAGAAAGAGAGGAGGAGATGGCCAGCAGGGCGTTTAGGTTTGTGGATAGGAATTAAGTTTTGGTCTTCAGAGATCACCAGATCAGAGATCTGTTTGGGATGTATGGGGGAAGGATGTTTGTTAAGGCTGGACATTTATCTGGGTAGAATATTAATTCGTGAGTGGTAGCTAGTAAATCTGCGGTGGTGGTGCTGCGGTAGCGTTGTCGCCTCACAGTAAGACGCTGACCGGTTCGACTCTCAGCTAGAGCATCTTCTGCATGGAGACATGCGTGAATGGGTGTACCTTCATTGAAGGCTGTGCGTTAGGGCTGGCAACTCAGCACATAAAAATCAACTGCCAATCATTAGCGGACCGGAGTCCCGCTGTGGCGATCCCTAACTGGGAAACGCGAAAAGACACAACAAAGTTAGTTGAAGATAGTCTAGGTGGTTAGAGAGTTCTAGCCAGTTCAGTGATTGCAGGGTAAGGCTGTGATGAGTAGAGGTTTTAGATTTTGTTGCAAATTTGGAGATCTTATTATACCAAATTTCAAGTTTTGAGGTGTTGGAAAAAGACAAATTAGTTAGAAGAGGGGCTCCATATAGTAAAGAAGGAAGAAGGTAGGTAGTTGCCAAGGTATGCCTAGAGGAGTTGGAGAGAAAGAGGTTATTCCTATAGAGTATGCCTAACTTTTGGTAGGTTTTCTTTATGTTTTGTTGAATGTGGATATCGAATTTAAGGTGTTCATCTATGGTGATGCCAAGAAGTTTTGCAAAAGGGACCACTTCTATAGCAGTGTTAGTTTGGCTTAGGACTTTGAAAACATTTTTGTCATAAGAAAAAGCCCTGGAGGGATGGAAAAGTAGTATTTTAGATTTATTTGAGTTGAGAGAGAGATGGTTTTGGTGCTTCCAGTTCTCAGTGGTAGAAAACGCTATTTGGGTTTTAGTCAGTAGTTCAGGAAGGTTTGAGGTGGTACAGACTAAAGTTGAGTCATCAGCATATTGGATAAATGTTGTGTCAGGGATGACAGTGTGAAGGTTATTAATGAAGATGTTGAAAAGCATGGGTCCGAGGCTGGACCCCTGGGGAACGCCGGTGGGTGTTGGTAAGAAGGAGGAGGTAGAGTTCTTCCATCTGACAGCTTGAGATCTGTCTGATAGGTAACTGGAGAACCAGGATAGAGTATTAGGGGAGAGATTAAGGTTGGCGAGATGAAAGAGAAGGTGTTTGTGGGAAATGGTGTCAAATGCTTTAGAGAGATCTAGGAGTACTGTGGATGCTAGTAGTCCAGAATCTCGGGCTCGATTGACTGTTTCTAGGAAGGATAGTACGGCAGTTATGTTGCTGTGGCAGGGGTGGAAGCCATGTTGGGTGGGTGTTAGGAGTTGATTTTGGGTTAAGAAAGGCATCAGTTGGTGGTGGACATATTTTTCTAGAATTCTGGATATTGGAGAGATTAGGGCAATGGGGTGGAAATTGGAGATGTTGGTGTTTTTGCCTCCTTTGTGAAGAGGAAGAATGTAGGCTGAAGGTTAAAGGGATTTTTGCGTTTCAGTTTTCTTTTGGATTAAACTGTGGCTACTTGGGACTGTTTACTCATTACATGGTTATTTGCCAACTAAACTGTTTACCTGCTGAGCAACGCATTTTTTCATTTCTTGGACTGTCTTCTCCTGGGCGTCAGCTTCGTGTTCCTGTTACGAGTTTATTTTGTCTGTCCTTTTGGTGGTATGGCGTGTGGCAGCCCTGTGAGTCCGGTCAGTCCAGTGATCTTTGCTACGTTAAGGAATAACAACGAAAAAGAAGAAACAAGTGAGTTGGCAGTTTTAATCCGTTCATTGACTTCCAGAATGGATAATTTTAACAGCAAACTTGACGCGCTTGATAAGCGTGTTAGCGCTAGTTTGAGAACCAGTATTTCTGTAACCGATCCTCAGCCTGCAGTACCGACTTTGACTCAAACTTGTTTGCTTGGTGATATGAACGTTATAGGCTCGGAAGCGAGCACATTTTCTATACCACCAGGGCAGCGGTTCAACAGTCAAGGGACATCATTGTCTGCAGGTAAAGCTACAGCTAATAGACCTGTAGCATTGTTTAATGGGTCACCATCAACGAATTCTACGCTACCTATGCCCCCAGGGCTTATAGGAGTTCCTAATTGTGGTGTATGGATCCACAACACCAATAATTTTCTATTTAGTGTTAATCAGGAGCAACCGGCTAGGGGGTTACAGGAAATTTCCAACAATGAAATTAATATTACAGCTTCACTTAAAACACTTGATTCTAAACTGCTGAAACTTAAAAAGCTCCAGCTCGAAGTTGCTTACTTCCAGCAGTGTTTAAAAGAGAAAATTATCCCAAAAGGATTACGTTCCACCTTTTGTCCTACTAACTTGTTCAACAGTACTGATTTCTGCACGGACTTGACTCTATTTTTTGAAAATCAAGGGAGTCAATTATTAGATCTGATAGTTAAACACTATAACATTCAAATTACTGCCCTTATTGATGAAGTCAACAGCTTGGACACTAATCTGAAACAAAATTTGTACTTTGATAGGTACAAATATGACTACTCTAGAATTTTTTCAAGTATTGATGGGTTACTGGAAAAATTCAAAGCAAACAAAAATAAAAAACTAGCTAGGGACAGGCAGAGCTACCTTAATAACTCAGCCTATCCTAAGTTAGTTGTAACTACGAACACCTCTCAAAGTAACTCCTTGGATGTCGATCATAATGTGTCTAACTACCCGGAGGAGCACAGGGACGTAGCTCAAGATTACACGGAAAATGTTGTAGGGACTAATGTACATGAACAGAGTACCAGACCTAAAATTCACAACACAAGAAGTAATCAATCTTACAATAATAACAACAAAAGGGACGGTCACCCTGGGGACCATTTTTTAGGGAAAACGAATTCTCGCTCATTTCCGAAGAAGAACTGGAACAACCGGAAATAAATTTATGTATTCAATCCTCTAACTCCTTGGGTGACTTAAAAATTTTAAGTAATGCTAAGGGGGATTTTACAATATACAATTTCTCAACCTTTGAAGTAGTTCCATGTTTGATTGAACTCTTAGCTTTTGGGCACTCTTTTGTTCCAACATCAAGATGTAATTTGGTAAAGACATTAATAGATTTGAAGTGTTTCGTAAGAAAGTTGAATTTGAAGTTATTTTTTAATGACAGTTCTGCTACCTGTAATGACAACTTAAAACTAGCCAGTACCTTTAACCCCCCTTTACATACTGGCTTGTTTTTATTTGAAAAAATCTGTGAACTTGATTTCAGATTTTTGTCCAGTTCTAAAGTTCTGGCAAATAACAATTTGAAACATAACGCTACGCAAGAGCAACTGATAGCTCTGGAAGAATTGTGTAAAGCCCCAGTTAGGGTCCTAAAACCAGACAAAGGAGGTGGGTTGGTTATCTTTGATAACTACAAATATATTGAGAAAATGGAAAACATCTTGGAAGGCCGTGCATATTGTCCTTCATCCTTGAGTGAAATGAATACCTCATACTCTAGGAATAGAGGTTATTTTAGGGACTTGCACATTAATGGGAACATCAATTTAGACACTTACAATTACATTGATATCATCATGCCAAAAACACCTGTTGTTTTTGGCATTCCCAAGATGCACAAAGATTTACACAACCCACCTTTTCGAGCTCTCATTGACAGTCGTATTTCTTCTACATACCCTTGTGCGCAACTAGTTGATCACATTTTGAGTAAACACCTGAAGGAAGTTTCCCAAATATGTAAAGACTCTTGGTCTTTTCTGGAAAAGATACACAAAATAGAATTTAGAAGTACACTAAATTTTCTTACCATCGACGTCATTGACCTATATACATCAATACCTCACACTGAGGCAATAGAATGGATTACCCTTTTATTAACAGATTTGCAAGCTCCAAAGCAGGAAATTGATATTATCTCCCAACTACTTGATATTATTTTAACATCAAATTATTTCACCTTTAACGGGAAATATTATAAACAAAATCAGGGAGTAGCCCTTGTGGGGCCTGTGTTGCAAATCTCTTTATGGCATATTGGGAGAAACATTTTCTGTTTAATAACAACGATATGATGGGTCCAATTAAATTTTACACCAGATATTTGGACGACATCTTTATATTGTTTGATGGAGACAACACATTGGCTAAAAATTTTGTAACATCGATTAATAGCACTACGGCATTTCTAAAATTCACATTTAAATTCTCTGAGTCAGAAATTGACTATTTAGATGTTAGATTGTCTAAAGACTTTTTAAAAGGTGAATTTTATTCCAACATATACAGGAAACCTACTTATTGTAACTCACTGCTACATTTCAAGAGTAGCCACCCCTTTAAACAAAAGAAGGCTATTATTAAGGGGCAAATAATACGAGCCTCTAGAATGTGTAGCAGTGAGAGGCTATTTCTGGACGAATGTGAGCTTTTGAAGAACATGTTCACTAATAGGGGGTATCCGGTTTTGTTATTTAATGAACTTTTTGAGGAGGTCATTAATAAAAGAAATTTAGGGTTATATTCACCTCTTTTACCGCAAGGTGACAGTTTTACAACTATTACAGTGGATATTTCTAGTACAGTCACGAATAATGATAGTCCAAATAATGTGCTTACTCCTGCCTTGAATGTTGCTAGTGCTGTTAAGGGTAGTAGTTTTATTACCAGTTTTAGTTTAGACGCAAATGCTATTGAGTCCATTCTTTATAAAAACTGGTATTTTATTACTAACGATGAGCAACTCTTGGAAAAACTTGGCCTTAGACCTAAGGTCATTTATAGAAGGGGACACAATTTGAAATCTATTTTGGAAAGACCTAAAGCATCTGACTGGGCATCAAAAAACAAGGGTTGTTCCCAATTTGGCATTTGCAATTACTGTCACTTAGTAAGGGTAGCTAATTCGTTTACAGTCCGTGATAAGAAATTTGACATCAATCACAAATTGAACTGTGACTCGAGGTCTATTGTGTACTTGGCTACTTGTAATTGTTGTTCAGCCTTTTATGTAGGTAAATCTGATAGAAGATTGCGGGATAGGGTGTATGAACACACTTACGCCATGAGGAAGAAGAACAAAACTAACGCATTAGCCAAGCACATAGATAAACATGTTGGGCATAGCTTTCAGTTTTTAGCTATTGACCACGTTCTCAAATCGGAAAGAGGGGGTCCAACCTCCCTGTTTCTAGAAAACAGAGAATTAGAGTGGCAATTATTATTAGATTCTTTCTCCTTTCCTGGTTTGAATGAACACTGCAACATCGCTTGTGTATTAAAAATAAAAAGTTATAAACGTTGATTTACCTAAAGGTTCCGTATAGATGTAGTTTTCAGTATCCAAGAATTGTTTTTATTTTTAATTTTTAAAAAAAATAATAAGGATGGTTTCAACTTTACTGAAACTGTATTACCTTAGTTGTATAGTTTATTTAGATAAGGAGCATGTGGTTCAATTAAATGTAATTTCTTAGTAGGAATTTACAACCTTTGAAAAGGGACGTGTTGTGGTTGGAACCAATTTTATGTTAATTTGTTGCATCACACTACCACTAAGCAAATTCCAGTTTTGAACTTCATTAGGTAACTTAGTGGATAGTTTGTTAAGTAATATATACATAATGAGATTTGTTTGTAGGTTGGTATACAAAAACATGCACATTGTTTACATATTGTATAATTTTACATTGAAGGGCAACAAAACAAGTGAAGCTGGTCATTCTCTTTTTTTGGTATTGCTTACTTGTTAATCTTTCTGTTTTTTAAGTGACAATTGGTTAACTTTTACATTCAATACATGCAAGGTTGTAATAGTTTTAATATTGTTTTATGTTTTCATATTCTTCAGATGTTGAATAGTTCAGCATTTTTTAGGTATGGTAAAGAATTAAGGTAGTTTATTGATACTGGTTCTTACTTACATTTGTATAATTAGAGTTGGTGCATAGCACTTTAAAAAGGGCGCGTATGCCTTTAATTTTATTCTGCAGCGAAAAGCCCGCGCACACTACGTATTTTAAAAGTGGTTACTGCATTTTTAATATGTTGTACTTCTGAAGAAGCTGTAGCTGTGGCTCCAGCGAAAACACTAGTTTTGTATAATCTAATAAATCTTGCGTTAAAGGGATTTTTGCGTTTCAGTTTTCTTTTGGATTAAACTGTGGCTACTTGGGACTGTTTACTCATTACATGGTTATTTGCCAACTAAACTGTTTACCTGCTGAGCAACGCATTTTTTCGTTTCTTGGACTGTCTTCTCCTGGGCGTCAGCTTCGTGTTCCTGTTACGAGTTTATTTTGTCTGTCCTTTTAGTTGCCAAGGTATGCCTAGAGGAGTTGGAGAGAAAGAGGTTATTCCTATAGAGTATGCCTAACTTTTGGTAGGTTTTCTTTATGTTTTGTTGAATGTGGATATCGAATTTAAGGTGTTCATCTATGGTGATGCCAAGAAGTTTTGCAAAAGGGACCACTTCTATAGCAGTGTTAGTTTGGCTTAGGACTTTGAAAACATTTTTGTCATAAGAGAAAGCCCTGGAGGGATGGAAAAGTAGTATTTTAGATTTATTTGAGTTGAGAGAGAGATGGTTTTGGTGCTTCCAGTTCTCAGTGGTAGAAAACGCTATTTGGGTTTTAGTCAGTAGTTCAGGAAGGTTTGAGGTGGTACAGACTAAAGTTGAGTCATCAGCGTATTGGATAAATGTTGTGTCAGGGATGACAGTGTGAAGGTTATTAATGAAGATGTTGAAAAGCATGGGTCCGAGGCTGGACCCCTGGGGAACGCCGGTGGGTGTTGGTAAGAAGGAGGAGGTAGAGTTCTTCCATCTGACAGCTTGAGATCTGTCTGATAGGTAACTGGAGAACCAGGATAGAGTATTAGGGGAGAGATTAAGGTTGGCGAGATGAAAGAGAAGGTGTTTGTGGGAAATGGTGTCAAATGCTTTAGAGAGATCTAGGAGTACTGTGGATGCTAGTAGTCCAGAATCTCGGGCTCGATTGACTGTTTCTAGGAAGGATAGTAAGGCAGTTATGTTGCTGTGGCAGGGGTGGAAGCCGTGTTGGGTGGGTGTTAGGAGTTGATTTTGGGTTAAGAAAGGCATCAGTTGGTGGTGGACATATTTTTCTAGAATTCTGGATATTGGAGAGATTAGGGCAATGGGGTGGAAATTGGAGATGTTGGTGTTTTTGCCTCCTTTGTGAAGAGGAAGAATGTAGGCTGAGCGCCAGAGTTTGGGTACATATGACTCTTTTAAGGATCTGTTTATTAGGATACTGATTGGGAGAGCAATACCATCAGCAGCACATTTGAGGAAGGAGGAGGGTATGCTGTCAGGGGCATTGGAGCATGACTTTAGCTTGGATATGAGTCTTTTTATAATAATGTTTGAAACTGGTTTGAGCTGGAAATTAAGGGGACAGCTATTAGGGTTGTTGGGTGTTGAAGAATGAGAGTTGTGTGGATTGTTATTTGGGAATGTTTTGGTTAGGTTAGATATGGATTCTATAAAGAATGAGTTGAAATGTAAGCTCAGTTTTCCACTGTGTAGGTGTACACGTCACTGTGTTTTCCACAAAGAACTAATGATAAACATTTGAGTTTCATACTTTGTATCCTTCAGAAAAATGCATGCCAAAGCAAAACCTATTATTATAGCAACTTTCCATGATTATAAAAGCAATATTCAAACTATGATCCAATTTTGGGTCTCTGTCTCCCTCTTATCTTTGCTTTTGTCCACATTTCTTGTGCTAAGAGGTTTGGATTTATGCTGCATGGGAACAGTGGGTGCTTGGAGAGCAGCAGTTCATGTACCTATAACCACACATGTATGCATATGAACATCCAATGTGTAGGTGTACAGACCGTTATGTTTTCCACTGTGTAGGTGTACACATCACTATGTTTTTAGATGTTTATGTAGATGTGTGTGGGCTGGGATTGAGTATTAGAAGTATACTTATTTGATAAGGGATACAAAGACCGTGCAGTTATCTATGTCTGGTACATAAGTGAGGAAACCTCAATTAATAAAAAGACTTTACAGACATGTCATTATTACATATTCCTGCATCCTGAATTTCATTTGCATCTCTGTTGTGCTGTGCCTAATTGCAAATGTCGTGCAAACCACGGATGTCTTGGATAAAGATAACATCAGCCTTTTGTGATTAGTTGTGCATTTGTGTTTTGGAATTGATGGAGTCTGGGATATTACTATGCTTGCTATGGTTGCTTGCTTTGGACTGCAGGCCATACCTCTCAATCTCTTAGAGCAAGAAATATGGACAAAGGAATAAATAAAAGTGGGACAAAGGCCCAAAATTAGGGACACATTTTAAATATTGCTTACAAACTTAGAAAGTTGATAGAATAACATGTTTTACATTAGCATGGATCTTCTGAAGGATATGAAGTCTGAATTTCAAATGTGTGTCATTATTTTCTTTAATGGCTTGACACTAATTTGCAAGAAAAACAGAATTTTATGAAAAACTGGCCAAAAATATGAGGCAAAAATCTGGACATTCTGCTATAATCTGTACATTTGAGAGGTATGCTGCAGGCTTCTATTGGTTTACATGCTGGGCTGCACAGCTGTGGAAATGTTTTGAATCAACAGAAAATGCTAGACTGGAAGGTCATATCTGCTGTCATGCCTGGGGTGCTCAGGTGGACTTAAAACTGATAGTGCAGTATAATAGCAAATATTATAGTGCAGTACAATAGCAAATAGCTGGTGTGCATTAACATCTCACAGCTATATTACTAATGTCTTGTATTATATTTGTTAGTCTACTTCCTAAAGAAATGTTACCTTCAGATTATGCAGAAAATCATGTTTCTATCCTTTCAGACTCTTCCAGTTTCAGTTTTTCAGATAAACAGATATATAACTAAATTGCTTTTGACAACTTGGGGGTTTCTTGCCTGAAAAGAGCCATTGTAAATGGTACAGTATTGCTATGAGCAAACATCCATATTTTATGTTTCAGAGTTAGCCAGCTTACTAATTCTGATGTTATAGTCTATAGCGTGTGGTGTTGGCACACATACTGCTTTCAAGCCTGGCTTATTTATATCAGAGTTCTGTGGGTATCCTGACTTATGAAACACAAGTGTATATATATTTCAGGGCTGACCCAAAGCCAATGCATAAAGTAGCTAGAAGCATATAAATGAAAACTGATATTCACAGCTGGCTTTGTGTGATTGTTTTTCTTTTCCTTCTGCAATGTAAATTGCAAATTAAGTTTGTTGTGCCTGGTGTCCTATACGTTTCAGCTTATAAAACACTGCACTCATAGCATTCTTACCGGCTGTGAGCTCATTGTACATATTTTTAGAGAATTATAACCAAATATGTATGTTTCATGATGCGTCTTCATTTAAATGTCTTGAAAGAAATAATTTTGCTTAACTATTATTTTCTAACTGCAATACCGCTGTTAATGTCCTGTTGTCCATCTGACATACCTTTATATGTCTGCTTAACTTATCTTCTTTCTTTTGAGCATGTGCAGCTATAACCCCTTTTTCAATTAAAACATGAGGAAACATGCCTCAAAACATGTCTGTAATATATTGTGTGGTCTCTCAAGCCTGTTGGTCAAGTGGCTGATTGCTGCGACCCTGTCCATCAAATCAATAAACTGAGTCATTTACTGTACAGCCATTACAAAGACAGCCAGTAGGGGAATTTTGTTTTGGTCCTGTCTTCCTTGTATACTGCATCAGATTATCACTGTTTTCTACAGCTGACCTATCAATTCTTCCAGTCCATCCCATTCTTGTGAATGAACATTTCCAACTAAGTATATATATATATATATATATATATATATATAGTTCTTAAGTTAATGACTGTTACTAAAACAAGAACAGTGGCTGTCTAAAGAATATCTCAAGCTAGAAACTCTGATTAACAGAATAAACAAACAATAACTAAATAAAAAGTGGCAATGTACTGTGTTCATTGCACTGATGTACTGAAGGAATAAATAAAAATATGATAAAATTTAAACTTGTCTTGAAAAACTGATAATCTAATGCCCACCCAATAGCACTTACTAAAGTACATAGGAGAAGACAGGACTAGGTCCAAAGAGGCCATCATATCACTGTATGCAGGTGCCATCATACCCATCATAGAGTATAATGCCCCCTTTGGTATGTACCTGGCAAGACATATGCAGCAAATGGAATATCCACAAAGGTCCCTTAAAAAAAGTATATAGGGAGTAAACACAATGTCCTACTCTGATCGCCTCAAAGCCCTGCCTCTCTACTCGGAGAGACAGATGTACTTGTCACAGAATTCTCATTCTCTGGAACATTCTCCCCAGCCATCTGAAACAGAGCTCCTCCATATCCCTATTTAAGTGCAACTTGGACCAATGGATGGGTAATTGGAAATTCACCCCTTGACTAGCTCCTATGTCTCTGATGGACAGAGGCAGTCAGTGAATCACCCTCTATTTAAATCAAATGTGTGCATTACATTTGGGTTGCATGGTTAGGCTTTTACGGGCCTTAGTGGTCATTAGCTTAGTATACACCTGTGAACCTATTTTCCCTCATCTGTCCTATGCATATTTTAGACAGTGCTCCTGCTGTTTGAGCCCTAGCTCTTGCTATTAGCTAATAAAGTATTTTTATCTTACCTAATGCAGGTCATTCAGTGATTTTTTTGCATTCTTATTGAATTTTAAAATGCACTATAGAAGTGTTTGTCCTAGTACTTGGTTAGAGCAAGCTGAATACATTTCTGTACCTTGCAACAGTTAAATCATCTCTTTGGGCCTTTATCCCATTAGGACAGCTTCAAATACATGTATTAATATCAACCATGGCTCTTTTTGAGTGGAATTCTAGTTTGTTTTTTATCACAACTGAAATTGCTGTGTTTGATACAGAAAGTGTTTGTCAGTTTATTGGGTTAGTTATACTTTTATACTACTATCTTACCTCCTTTCAGAATTTCATCTCCCTCTTATTTTGTTTATATTTTAAGTACATTTGTATGTTCACCACCTTTAGTGTTCCAGCTCTGTGGATGTTTGCAAATCCTATGAATTTCCTGTGGGTCAAAGTGACCCAGCCAGACAATTGTGAGTCTCTCTTATCTGTTACCTAGAGTTCCATTTTTCTAACATCATCAGGTCATTTGAACCTGTTCTCCTGGTTTTCTGTAGTCTAATCTGAGGTCTATCCATAATAAAATGTTTATAGATCTTGTGGAAGCATCATGGGAGTTGAGGCGACCCAGCCAGCAGTATGTCTCCTTTCCATGTAAACATTGTGGTTTCCAGGCATCATTTTCCTAAGGTTCACCATTCCATTTCTTACTTTTCCAATGATCAGGTTCCATTTTTGTCCAGCATGAGCAGGAAACTAGGACCTACTCCAGAGGCACATTCTATGGTAATGTACTCCAATGCAAGATCTATCTGTAACAAGACAGGAATTATTGCAGATCTGCTCCTGGATGTTGATGTTGTATTCATTACTGAAATCTGGCATACAGATAATTTTGATCCCTATTTAGGATCTGCCTTTCTGACTTTTTATTTTGCTAATGCATTGTTGTAGGAGGGGTAAGACTGGTGTGAGGAGTTAATGTTTGTGTTGAGAGCTGGACTATGGTGGGCCCAGGCTTCTACTATTGACATGAAGTCCATTGAACATATCTTGGTGTTGCAGGGACAAAATATATTTTCCTCATCAACCATCCATCCACTTGTGAGATGAGTTTCCTATAGGAGTTCACTGACTGTCTCCTTTACTGAATTCATAGTCATTATCATGTTTAAGCACTTGGTAACTTCAGTCTTTGGGTTAAGAATGGAATGGTGGTCATTACTTAAGAATTTAGTTATATAATGACACTTTTTTTTTTACAACATCTGGAATTAATAGATTGGGTCACACTTGGACTTAGTGATCCTTTTGGGCAGGAAGACCCAATATCTGTCAGTGGAACCAGTACAATGGTCTGATCATTTTCTGGTCTGCTTCAGTCTTGAACTCTCACATTTAGACCACTCAGTCCAAAAAGTGAAGTTGATCTGCTCCACTAGACATATTATTCTGGAGCTTTTTCTATCCATGGTCCTCCCACTTCCTTCTGGATGACAGTGCTGGGTCTCTGGATGTCTTAGCTAGTATTTACAATGCTATCCTTGATCATGAGTTTGATTGCTCCATGTCATATTTACTCTGTTTCCACAAGAATGTGTGAACCATGGTTCGACAATGATGTCTGCCTTCTTTGTAGGAACTAGTGCAGGTTGAAGCATCTTTACTTTACTTTACCCACTGATGAAGGCTTGATAGCCGAAACCGGTTTGGAAGTATTTACTATTATTATATGAAATAAATTACAGTTGTGAATCTTATTTTAGACTTCAGTGTCGTTGTATTGCATTTTGCTGGCTGCTGATGTTCGGATGGACCTGTAGAGTGACATGCTTGAGCTGGGGGAAGATTATGCTGTAAAGCATGTAGAGATACATCAATAAAGGCCACTTATTTATCTGGAGAGATCTCTGAAGAATCTGATCAACTGGCCACATTTTTTCATGTGGTCAGTTGCTTCTGAGGTTTAGCCTGACTTTATAATATGAATCTATTTGTAGTTTCTAGTCCATCAAGGTTTTTTCTTATCAGATCTGGCCTGCCACCCTAGTACCCATGAGTATAGCTGTAATGCCAGCTTGAGTAGCTGTTGCATCTTGGAATATTTTTAATATTCTTGATTATGATAACTTCATTGCCCAAATCTTAGTCATGCAATAAACAAGCTGCAGCTTAGACTCATGTCCTATGAAATTAGTTTGGTCTACTCTTGTTGTCATGAGTTCATTGATTTATCAGATATTGGGTATGTCTATGAGAGGATATTTTCTTTTGGCCTTGAATGAAGCTATATTCATCCCTATACTCAACCAATGTTAGAAACCATTATACTTGATAATTTCCCTCCCAACCTCTAATCTTCAAATTTTGTAAGTATGTTTATTGAGAAAGATGTCTTCAGTCAGCTTCAGACCCATCTTATATACAATGATCCAATAGAAGCTTTTCAATCTGGACTTTGCAAATGTCACAGTATAGGACCTGCCTTCATGCAGATAGTAAATGATGTCCTGATAGCCAGAGACCAGTGTTTCTAACATGTTTTAGTCTTCCTGGATCTCTCATTTGATTCTGCTGACCATAGCATTTTGATTGAATGCTTAAAGTCTTACCATGACCAGTCCTCTGTGGTCTTCAATTTGTTTTCATCATGTCTCTCAGGCTGTTATAAAATGGTTTGTTCAGATTTAAGTAAGTATTTTCCAGATCAATTGGACTAATGAGTTCCACATTGTTCAGTCTTATGCCTATCACTGTTCACAGTTTATATGCTTTTTTTGGGAGACCTTCTTAGCAAGAGGGGACTAACATACCATAGTTATATGGCTGATACTCAAATCTACTTTTCTTTTCACCGGGATCTAATGAAGAGTATTTATTCCTTCACTGGCCATCATGAAGGCATATAGTTATGGCTTTCTTCTAGCCAGCTGAAGCTGAACACTTCCAAAACTGAGGCTATGGCAGCTCATGCTGCTTTGAAAGACACATGTATCCATTCTTTGAAAAATTATATTTTCTGTGAAGTGAATAAGATTCAGTTGGTTGACAATTTGCATAAACTTGGTGTTATCTTAGATCACATGTTGACTCTATGGGACCAAGTTTCATTTGTTCTAAATCTTAATGGCTCCATTTGTGAAACCTCTAAGGTAAAGTACTTTTTGTCTCAAGCTTATCTTTCAGTAGTAAATCATGCCTTGGTCTCATCAGGGCTTGATTATTGTAATGCCCCCTATCTAGAACATCCCAACACTGAGTTTGATTGCTTACAGAAGGTGCAGAACTCTGCTTCCAGGTTACTGACTGGTACTTCACATTACCACTTGCTACCTGCTTGACACAGGATTATCTGTCTTGGTATATTTGTCCTTGTATGGCTTGGGTTCCTCTTACTTGAAGGAATTAGTGGTGCAATGCATCATAACAAGGGTTCTACATTCGGCCACTCATGGGCTGTTGGTGGTTCTACAGGTGAGATCTGAGACATCTGGCACATGTCCTTAGCATATCAAGCACCCCACCTATGGAATTTACTACCTGAGTAGCTTTGAGAGCTCACAATGTTGGTTGGCTTCCATTGATAACTTAAAACATACCTTTTTCATATTATGTATGAAGGGGAAGGTTGTTTATTATGGCATGCTATTTAATCATTTTGTGTAATTTTACTTGTTTTATTGTGTAGTTTTGTTGTGTTGTGTGTTATAGTATACATGGTGTTTTGTGAAAAATATTTAAATAAAGTAAAGCTGATGTACCTTGCATGTCTTATTAGTTCAATCCATGGATATGTCTGTCAGCTGACCAAGAATTCAAATGGCAATTTACCCTGAATAAAGAACTCAATTTGTGATTCTGAGACCCACAATTGCAAATCCTAGTATTATGGGGAAAAATGACCACTTTGACCACAGCCTTGCCCTTCATCATAGATTACACTCCCTTAAGAGTTATTAAACTTGGTCAATCAGGCAGCAACTGTCCTTATTAATGTGTGTAAGTCTATATAATATGTATGTGTACCTGTAAAATATATTGTACTTTTACTGTGCTGTCCTAGAAGTTATCACTGTTGACAGTAACTGAGTGTTATAAATATTTTGTTGTGCACTGACACATCATTACATTGTCACATTGGGTGTTATTTACATTATGCTGCTGTACATGTTTATCCATAATAATAATATAGCTAGATATCTCAGGCATAGGTACCAGAAATAATTCCACAAATAGGTGTTATCTGCAATGTATTTCAGGAGATCTTCTACAGAAATAAGCCTTCATATTATATAACACCAAACAAATGCCTCTGACTTTGCTACCACATCATTCTAAAGGAGTAACATTCACTTAATTTAACAAGTTTAATTTTGTTTGTCTAATTAGTCAGTTGTTGAGTTACCTAGTCAGTTGAATTTATTCAAGATGGAGTACTTCAATAATGCTGTTTTGTGCACTCATATCAAAGTATTTTATAGCGTGTTTTGTCTTACGACTTATGTCATCCAGTGCTGCATTATAACAGGTTGAATAGGACTCATGAAGCCTTTTGTGGTGCCTAAATTTGTACTCTATATGGGGGAACTGAATATAGAAAAAATCATCTTTGGTCAAAAATTTAGTTATCCACGCAGGTGATTGACAGGTGTGTGAGATTATAAATTCTTGGGGTTGGGAAGTATGCCCTTTCACCAACATTGTGAAGTCTTGTAGTTAGTATATACAATTAGCAGAGGGGCACATGCATAGTAGCATTTGTGGCAGTTATTGTTTAGGTCATTCATTCTTTTTCTGTAGACCCATAGATATATATACATACATATATATATATATATATATATATATATATATATATATATATGTGCATATATATATATATATATATATATATATATATATATATATATATATATATATATATATATATATATATATATATATATACATCTATATACATATATATATATATATATATATATATATATATATATATATATAAATATATAGATGTATATATATATATATATATATATATATATATATATATATATATATATATATATATATCTATATGGGTTTCTGTTATTTAATCGACCATCCTAAATGTTGAGTCTTGGAAGATCGAACGGGGAAGTTCGAAAAATAGAAATGTCGAAGCCGTGGAAATTCGAATTCTTTCCTAGGGAAAGAATTCGGTTGGCTGTTTCTGCAGTTTCGACATTTTCTGCACTGTGGTGCAAATGTTTCAGATTGGGTTCAGGTAAGTTTGTCAGTGTGATGGACGTTGAGGTTAGGGTGTGGGTAAGGTAAGTGTGCGAAAGTGACAGACATTAGAGTTAGGGCACTAACTGTGGCAACATCTAATCGGGATAAGCTGAAAGACATACATTATTATTCTGATGTTTGTGCAGATTGGTATAAATAGTTGCTTCCTGAAACCTGACAGTTTTTAGTTTGGAGAGCAGTATCAGCATTGAGCCGAGTGAATGAGCAGTTGTAAGCCTTAGATTTACATTCAAATGGGAGAAATTGAGTTGAGAAAGATATTTTAACTTCTTTAATAGCAAGAAACAACTTTTCATAAACAAAAGTCTAAGCACAGACAATTCTTACAGCAAAAGACTCTTATTTAGATGCATCTGAGAACAGTTTTTCTCTTCTATTATAGCAATAACCCACGCCTGGGTGTGGGTAATGCTAAATTTACCCACGGTTGGCGTGGTTTGGTCCCGAGGCGGCCCGAGGACCAAACAAAGCCAACCGTGGGTAAATTAACCATTACCCACACCCAGAAGTGGGTTATTGCTATTATACCATGACATTATTTAAGAAAAGAAACTATTACTTTTCTTAAATAATGGCATAGTATAATGCCTGTTTACTGCCCTTCCGCAGATGTCTGGCATCCGGCAGTTCTGATGTACTGCGCCTGCGCAGTACATCAGAGTTGAGCAAGCAACGGAGAAAGCAAGATCTCCGTTGCTTTTTATGTCTCGCTATGTTAAATGAGTTTAACATAGCGAGACAGTTTTAAAATAAGCAACTGTCTCGCTATGTTAAACTCATTTAACATAGCGAAACACTAAAAAAAAAGCAACGGAGATCTTGCTTTCTCCGTTGCTTTTAAACATTCGCTATGTTAAATGGGTTTAACATAGCGAGACAGCTTTAAAATAAGCAACGGAGATCTCCGTTGCTTATTTTAAAGCTGTCTCGCTATGTTAAACCCATTTAACATAGCGAGACAGTGTTTTAAAAAAACGAGTTATACTAATGGAAAAAAGTCCCGGCGACCGGACCTTTTTCCATTAGTATTTTCCATTAGTATAACTCGATTTACAACGGGCACGCTGGCCAATCAGCGTGCACGTTTTGGGGGGGGTCATGGTATAATATGTAAGTTTGCATATTGTTGTTAACATGGACATAATTTCTGGAGCAAAAATTGTCAACATGGAATATTTTAGATCTCTGTAATAAAAGAAAACATCCAGCATCAACTGCAACATTGAATTCATCCTTCAATATAGAATCGAAGTGCAAAACAACGATCTCTAGCTGGAATTATTCTGATACTTCACATTTTTTACAGATTTAAGGTTATATTTAGAGATTAAGCTTTCAGTCTGAGTGATTATTAAAAAGGTCAGGCATATCACTCAATTGTTATAAAAGTTTTGTTAGCTCCCAAATACCCCAAAGTGTATAGACTCCCATCTATTCACTGAGTATGGTTTTGAAAGTCACTAGGAAATTACTTTGTCAGATATACAAAAGGAGTTTGTTCCAAAGGCAAGACATACATTTGGTTAAATATCTGTCATGCATTTAGAGGTTTATATCTCTTGGGAATAGGTGTTAATTATACCACTGAACTATGGCGGTGAATGTTAAGTACAGAACTCCCTACATGTGATTTTCTGGAATAGAGTATAAAAGAGGGTTTCTAATTATGGTGGATAATTTAAGTTACCTAGGTCACTGGCTTTCTTGATAATGTATCTCTGAGGTCATTTTGATTAATCTAGTAGTTTAGAGAGCTTCATACCATGTAGGACACTATAATATACAATAGTTCATGTATGAGAGTTGTTTTGTTTTTTTGTTTGGTTTTTTTTTTGTTTTTTTATTTGCTTAGCGGAGATATCATGAATAATAATCTGTGAAAAGTAAATTATTTTTTTTAAACACAATGGAAACATGATAAAAGGAAAAGTTCTTTATTAGCATAAGCACCTAGATCTTTGGTAACTCTATGTATTTTGAGCGGGTTGCTAATATGGTATGAAAGTGCGATGAGAGAGTTCATAAAATTACAAGTACTGTATTTCTTAGTGTTTATATATGTCAACAGGCTGAGTGGGCTGGTACAGGGCTCTTTTTATTCATAATCTTCACTAAAGGTATTAAGCAAAACTCAAAACATACAGCAATAGATTGAACAAAATGATACAGGAGATATAGTGTCAGTTATACTTTTAAATAAAATACTGACATTAACATTAGGCAATAAATAAATACTTACAATAGAAGTATATGCAGACAATGCATATTAACTTATTCAGGAGATGGAGAGAGTTAAATGTGTTCTCTGAATTTAATGTTATGTACTTTGTCTTAAAAATTTGACCACGAGTATTTATTACACTCTCCATATAAAGCATGCATACATGTGTTCATGGGAGAAGAGTGGTTTCAACTTTTTCTTGAATATAATAAGATTATTTATAGATGTAGTATCAGCAGGGATTGTGTTCCTTGACAGGAACAAGACTGTGGAAGGTTTACTCAGAAATCATTAGTGAAAAGTGGGTTCTTTTTAGCTTGAGTGACTTAAAACTTCTAGAACTATAGTTGGATTCATGCACTGTACGTATGTTAGGCAGAGGTAGGCAATATCCTTCATTAAAAATGTAAATTTGTGAGAATTGAGTAAGACATTTCATTATGAATTAATGGTAAGCTATTTAGCCTTGTAAAAGGTGAAATAATAATGTTCAGAGGAGCTGTATAGGTAGAAAATATTCAAGTCCCTGGATTAAGACATTCATTAACAATAGTACATGTAGCTTCTATTGTAAGAAGATGAGAAGTATTATAGCCTACATTAAGTTGTTGCAAGACTTTTGAAATAATAAAGTTAACTAGATCATGAAAATAGGCAAAGTATTTTGAGATTTATAGCAAAACAGATCTGGGTTCAGGAAGGATCTGTGGTAGACAGAGTTAAGGGTGAGCCCAAGTTTAACATACCAGGAATTGGTCTGATCTACCAGCAAATTTGGTTAGCCATAGGTGTTTACCTTCTGCTTTTACTCCAGAGAAGTTGCTGACAAATCAGAAGGGGCCACAGACTGGGGGGGGGCAAGACATGACATACTTCAGACTAGAGGAAGTAGCTGCATCTATAATTGTGTGGGTTCTATCAGTAAGTTAATTAAATGTCTACCAGACTGTGTATGGGCTCTTGTTGAATAAGATGAATTCATTAACAATACCTGATCTCTATGGGTGATTATGCCAAAACCCTTTGCCTAGTTAAAGTAAGCAGAATAGAGAAATTGAGCCACATCTGTAGCCTTGGTGACCAATTCAAAGAAATCAGCTTTGCTGAGCAGACATGATCTGCCACTTACAAATCCAAACTGTTTGGAGTCAAGTGACTGTACATTTTACTAAGTTGTTGTTAATGAGGTTAATTGCATATTCTCTTTATTTAAAAGTGATACTAGTGAGGCAAATAAGTCTAACGTGTATGGGTCTGTTGTAAAACATAAACTTTGGAAAGGCATATATTTGTTTTGGCCTCATATCTTTTTGCTAAGTCCATTTACGCATTTAACAGTATCAATAATAAAAGTAAGACTTTTGAGCCCTGCACTGTCCTATAACTCCAATACAGCTTTTCCTTCTTATTCGTAAAACCCTGCATCTCAGAGCATAATTCATAAAGGGATTTTGGTTACAGCCACTTAACTTCACGGGTGAGCACTAGCATAATATGGCATTGATTGGTAGCTTTCAGCAGCTTCCAGGATGATATTGAATTGCCTGCGGTTAGACCTTTTCCTCATTCAATTTAAGCCAACTTTATTACCATATCCATAACATTAGGCATGTTTAGTGTTTCGCTGCACAAGGATTTGGTGTAAAATGAAGTGCAAATTATAGAATTCTTGTAACTCATTCGGATGAAGCAGCATTTTCCCATATTTGTTACGAATCATTTGCAGTGCTCATTCTGAAGCTTGACTGATTACTTCCTTCCATTTGCAGCCAATTTTTTTAGAGCTCATTCCAGTTCTTGAATATATATTGCCTTCTACTACAACATTTTCTATTGCATGCATATTTTTATTCACACCATTAATCACAACTGCAGATTGAGCTACGTCACTGATAGCCATCTTTCCATCAAGTGGGAGTGACAATAAAACCTTTACTTTGTCAGGAAATTGATTGTTATGATTACGAGATAAAGCAATAATTCTTTCTGCAGTTTTATTATCTTGAAAGGCTTATATACGGTATATACCTACTGGTTATGTATACAAAACAGTTTGTATTCAGTAAAAATGATAATTGCAGTCATACCAACTTTATCTTTTTTTCCTGAAATGCTTAACATTTTATATCTATTTTTCCTGAAACTAACATTTCCTTTTGTGACCTTTTTGGCTTAAATATAATACAGTTATTGATAAAAACTGTTTTGTATTTTGAATAAAAACAGAGGAGACAAAAATGAAATGGCAGATTCTTATCGGAAGCGGTATCACACAACTTATCTTCGGTAGCCTACTATGCACGACGTGTACTCTGCAAAACTATTCTCCACAATTTGTAAAAAATTAATTAATTAATTAATTAAAAGTCAAATTCTTAACCAGTGTCTAACAACTTGCCTGCAGTAAACTAATACATGAGATGTATACTTGTATGAAATTACTGTGCAACATGTAGAACAAATCATGAGCAAAAATAAAAAAAAATAAAATCAAACTGCAACTTTTTGAACTGGTCTCCTAAATGAGAAGAGTACACAAGGCAAAATGAACTTTTTTTAATGCGAAGCAGTATCCAATAACTTCTCAGTGCCAGTCTAATGAGATACACACTTGTACAAAATTATTCCACAGCCTGTAGAACAGCACAGGATCACCCCACCCCCCCCCAAAAAAAAGTCACTTAAACCTTTTTCAAATGGTACCCAGCTATTCTGGCCTAGTAAACTAAAGTAAAAAGTGATAGACGCAGACAGGTCTGATGTTTCTGTGTAGAAACTATTACGATATTCATATTTATTGCTTGCTGCCTTGTTCAGAAGCATACATTTATTTTTTTTTTTTCTTCCAAAAAAGTTCTGCCCTACTTTTCAAAATTCTCCCCACTATATAGTCTTGTAACTTTAGGCATGCAGTTGTTCACAGTTGTGGCTGAGGTGGTCATCAGCTTTGCAACAATAACTTTAACTTCTTTGTAGATGCAGCTAAAATTACCATCAATAAAAACATAAGAAAATGTTTTCTTGTGCCTCATCCCCTCCTAGCAGTAAGTTGTGTGAATCATCTAAAGATCACCTCATGATGGCAAAATGAGTTGAGTTGCTAATCATTTTGTTGCAGGAAGACACGATTACATGGTGCTCTTCATGAATTAAGGCCACTAGTGCGATACAAATTGCTACTTCACACATGGAAAATGCAAATAATATGAACAAAACATTGTACTTCAAAAATTCAAAAAAAACAATCTGACTGCTTCCTTTTTCCCAGCATGCCAGACACAGGAAAGGAAGTCAGTGAGGCACTTATCCTCTCATCCAAACATAGGGCAGGATCATTGGCAAAGCCAATAACAGTTTCAGGCTGCAATTATCTCTAGCCTATTTTCAGTTTATTTATGGTCATGAGCCAAGAAAGTATGATTTTCTCACTGACAACTAAAAAGATCAAATGCAGCAACTGTAAATGAAGTGGCTGTAGGAGTGTTTTTTTTAATAAAAGTAACCCTTTTCAGCAGACACAATCAACAATACAAACACTAGTCCCTTGCTGTTATTTCCACAACAAGAACACAAGCTCCTGCAACATACCTTGGCTCTTCACTTTCAAAATTTCTAATTTTACTTAAAAGATCTAGTTGTTAATTCATATAACACATGATTCAGAATTAAAAGTGGACTATCTTTCATTTATCAGTGTGCTGTGTTATTCTCAACCCAACGTCCTACTACAGTACAACTCTGGCTGACAGCTCTTCAGCAGCAGAATCAAAATATGATATACCACAATACAACAAACTTGCCTTTCCATTTAACATAACTGCTGTATAGTTGTTCATAGTCAGCACCACAGTAAATGTTTACACCTCACTTCCTTCTTCCAGCCTCTAAAGTGAACCTGGACTCCTTTAATCTATATTCTTTACATTGTTAGACAGGAGAAGTTTCTGCTTTGTCACAGTTAGCCGCACCCTTTCAATATTAACATTTCCATGGGGTGCAACTGAAGAGTACATACTGTCTACTTAGGAAACATAAAACAATAAGTTAACTATACATAATTAATCATTGTAATCTAAATGTGCTTAGTCATTTGTCTTATGGTTATGTTCCTTGCTATCTTTAGTTAAAAAACTTAAAATATTTTGCTGTTTACAATTCAGCTATTTTGACAGTACTGATGGTAAATCCAGGGGCCCAATTACAAAAGAATTGTTCTCACTGTAAGTCTACTGACTTATTTCAGTGGAAGCCTATGTATTAGATAGGTCTTATACTGGTACAAGTCACTTAAATTGAGAGATTATGGAATCTGGCATTAGGTTTTCTTTATTTCTATATATTTCTTACTGGATACCCACAACAGCAGCAACTTAGAATCATAAATGAATAGTGCATTGACTGATGCTTGTGTGCCAGTGCTTTCTAACAGAATATTGCATTATTTTAAGAGTTAACTTTGGCAACTTCTTATATATATATATATATATATATATATATATATATATATATATACATAATTTATATTTTAGTGACAAAATGCTAAAGCATGAAATATTTTAACATTTGGTAGTTCTACAAAGGGAATGTAAAGACAGGATATTGGAAAAGTCACAATTTTGAAAGCTGTGTATGCAAAGGGAGAATGTACAGACACGGTATAGATATTTTATTTTTTACAGCTATTTATGTAACCTCTGCTAAGTGTCAAAGGAATAATTAAATTACAATCTCTCCAGATAACTTACATTGTTTGTGTATTTGTTAGCAGCTAAGTAAAGCACAGCAAAGATAACCTTGAAAAAAGGTGTTAGCTAGGGCAATGAGACAGTACATGAGGCAATGCAAGATCATTATAGGAAAATGAATTAAGTTAGCAAACCGTAATGTATGGAATTGTGCTTCAGTGAACACTAGTAATCAAAACTATTTACAGGGGAAAGATTTAGGAATACATCCAAGTAAAATCTACTTTATACAGTGCAATGGTTTCTCCCACCCACACACATCCATCACAAAGAATGTTCGGTCTCATTATTGTTCCTTATGTCAAATTTATCACAAATTCTTTCCCAAGTAATTGTAAGTCATGGTTAATTTAAGTACATTTTCATAAAATGTTCATTAACACTGAGGGCACATGCAAAAGAACATTTCAATGTGATGTTTACTAAGCTGCCATATACTTTAACTCAGGAAAATAAGATTTTAAGCAAGAATAACATGAACTAGCATGTAAAAGAATATTATAGATTAATGTAGTGCTGCACACAAGCTTGGAAACTCAACATATTCCAGCTGGAGTATCAAGGTACAGCCAGTTGATATTTTTTTGGGAATTCGCACAGTGATTGATGAGAGATGTGATACAGGGGTGTGATTATTCTTCACTGACCAATGACATATGCAAGAAACTTATTTTGTTCAACTCCAGCACTTTTTATAGGTCACCACATTATCAGCTGCAAGTATGTGGGTTATTGAGGATAACGGAGATCTGAATAAGGAAGTCAAGGCTAAATTTAGATATACTGCAGCCATTTGGCACTATGCATCTGAGGTAGTGGTTGACAACTGAATGTCAAGGCATGTGGAGCAAAACAATAATGCAATCAGTGCTTCTCTGTGGGCACAGAAACCTGGGTTGTTAAGCCACAGCAGCTAAGGATCTAGAGGTGATAGACATGAGTGCCTGAGATGGATCATAGCATGCACACTGTAAAACAGATGAAGAATTAAGGACTTATAGGTTCATAGGTTAGTACTAGGCTATGTGCCCTTGTGAGCCATTGTAAGCCTAGCCAATTATCCCTTGTGAGACTCAAACCCTGCACCTTGTGTTTGTAAGGCAAACACCTTAACCATTAGGCCACCCTCCCAACCAGAAGACTTCAGAATGGAAGCCAAAGTAAGCCCATTTACAGATAAGGTTATGGAGAACACATTGCAATAGTCTGATCATATGCAGGAAAGCAAAAGATAATTTGGTAAAGCAGGGGAGACAGAGGCAGAGAGACAAAGAGAAGTCAAGAATATCCAGATAGGTGGATGCTTTGCATGACAGAAGACCTGTGACAGTCAGGCTTGACTGTTGAGGAAGTCTGTAAAGGACCAGTGTAAAAAGAGGAGGTGACAGCTGATGAAGCAGCACTCCGATATTTTGTAAAAAAAAAAACAGGAAAATGGGACTGAAGATGAGGAATTAGATTCTAGTTTAACTAATGACAGAAAGGTTATTAAGGAGTATATGATCAGCAGTTTGTGTTTAAATGGTTTACAAAAGTATTTGAATAAAATGAAATAGTAAATGTTAAGATGTAAGACATGCTTGACAACACATGGGAGACTGCCATGTAATAAGGCATTGCTGAAGCATCAGGTAATGTCTTTATGGATATTGCCCCATTCTAAACGATTGATTAGCATTTCTATTCCGCTTGCTGTGAACACTAAATATTATAAAAATAAACTACTTCAGAAAGTGCTTTTAGACTAGAAAAACCTTACTACCTTGTTGACTAAGCAATGCAGTCCTTTATTGTAGAGAAACATGACTTAGCCCACCTCAGCTACTCACATAGCAGATAGTATGCCATCAATACCTACATGGGAAAACTGATTTTACAACTGCTGTGAAAATACCAATGATATCTAAATGTTAGTGTGGTAAGTTAGCCGTGACTGACACATCTAACATTCCAACAGGAGTGTATATTACTACTTATACTGACTTGGTAATTTATTTATTTATTTCTTCACTTCATTTGGCAACTATGTACTTCAAGGTGAGCACCCACATTTCCTTCTGAGGTAATGCTGAGTTGCCTAGAATTACATGACATTTAAATAGTATTCTCCAGCCTCAGAACCAAATATTGTCTCTTAATGTTTTACTAGCTTCACAGCACTGATGCACAAGATGGTTTTAAATATTTCCACAGAGGAAATGCTGACCAACTTCAGAAAGCTGCACCACACCTGGAAGTCAATTGTTCTTCAGAGGTGTTCCCAAATGACTGTTTGAAATTTTAGACATTTGGTCTAGTGATTGAAACAAGGTTCTAAATATTCATAGATTATAAATGTAGAAAAGCCTTCATATGATTATGAAAGGAAATGTAGTTACTGCTTCACAAGAGTCTTGTTAAACTTAAACTAGGCCTCACCTGCTCTCTTACCATGACCATGTGCACAGAGGCATATGTAGGGCTTGGTACAGTCTGTGTGCGCACATTTCAGAATTATATTTATATTGACAGTGATTCAGCATAAAGAAGACTATACAAACGTAATATAAAATAGTCATGTTCTGTAGGCCTACAATGAGCGCATTGGTGATAATGCTAACAGCCCACTTAAATTATATTGATAATATAATGCTTAACTTGTATAGTTTCCATGAAACATAAAAAACTATAACTTTCTGACACAGTTACTGATTGCTAGTAGTTGAATATTCTCTGTCTGTACCTGAGAAAACAAAATAAGTTTTCATGTTTCTAGATTACTTTTCATAGTTATAGCAAAACAAGTCCTCCATGTTGCATCTTTAGGCAGACTTAAATGAAGCCATATGCTTTGGCTAATACATAATTGTAAGCAGTATATTTACAATTATACAATGACTCCCCCCTTTAATATTCAAAAACGTGCGCGCTGATTGGTCAGCGTGCACATTGTAAATCAGTTATAGTAATGGAAAAAAGGTTCGGTTGCCCGGACTTTTTCCATTACTACAACTCTTTTTTTAAGCAATGGAGAATGCAAGATCTCCATTGCATCATTGTGTCTCGCTATGTTAAACGAGTTTAACATAGCAAGACAGCTTTAAAAAAGCAATGGAGATTCTCCGTTGCTATTTTTAAAGCTTTCTTGCTATGTCAAACTCCTTAACATAGCAAGACAGTTTGTAAAAAGCAACGGAGATCTTGCTTTCTCCGTTGCTTTTTTCAAAACTGTCTCGCTATGTTAAATGGGTTTACCATAGCGAGACAGCTTTAAAAAAGCAATGGAGATTCTCTGTTGCTTTTTTAAAGCTGTCTCGCTATGTTAAACCCATTTAACATAGCGAAACAGTTTGTAAAAAGCAATGGAGATCTTGCTTTTGCCCAGAGCTCTGATGTACTGCGTAGGCATATGCATGCGCAGTACATCACAACTGCAGCAGAATACCAGACAGCTGTGGAAGGGCAACAAGGAGGCATTATACAATGCCATTATTTAAGAAAAGTAATTATTTTTTTCTTAAATAATGTCATTTTATAACAGCAATAACCCACTTCTGGGTGTGGGTAATGCTGGATTTACCCACGGTTGGCTTTGTTTGGCCACTTGGGCTTCGCCCTCATGACCAAACCACACCAACCATGGATAAATCCAGCATTACCCACACCCAGGTGTGGGTTACTGCTATATTATACAATGACCCCCCCATTAATATTCAAAAACGTGCACGCTGATTGGTCAGCGTGCATGTTGTAAATCAGTTATAGTAATGGAAAAAAGGTCCGGTCGCCCAGACTTTTTCCATTACTATAACTCTTTTTTTAAGCAACGGAGAATGCAAGATCTCCATTGCTTCATACTGTCTCACTATGTTAACTGAGATTCTCCGTTGCTTTTTTTACAGCTGTCTCGCTATGTCAAACTCCTTTAGCATACCGAGACAGTTTGTAAAAATCAACGGAGATCTTGCTTTCCCCGTTGCTTTTTTCAAAACTGTCTCGCTATGTTAAACGAGGGCTTTGCCCTCGTGACCAAACCACACCAACCGTGGGTAAATCCAGCATTACCCACATCCAGGCATGGGTTATTGCTATATTCTGTCATTGGGTAGTACAAATGCAACAGTTTAATTAGAAAAATTGTGCAAACAGAGGAAGCAATCCATTAAATATATGAATGACAGAATAAGGCACATTGTAATTGAGAAGAATATGGATCACCTCTGAAAAAAAATTGTGCCCAAAAAATCTTACCTCCTAAAAAAATAAATGTACACTTGATTCCTTTTACAAATTATAATTCCTATCTTGTAATGTGCTAGCGTTCTTGTAGCAGATAATGGTCAATAATTTTAGATTTCCTTAGGGCATAAAATGGAAAACAAGGTACTGTTTTTGTTTATTTATTTATTTTTATGTAAGACAATTTTCCACTTATTAATTTACAAAAGCTTTAAATGTGATTTAAGAAAAAAATGAAGAAGCAGCAGGCATATATGGAGGCCTTTAAAAATTCATGCGCACTGTTAAATATCTAGGGATTCAAGTGTATCAAAGAGCTACTACTTGAGAACAGGTAATATATGTGGTCAGTAAAAAGTATGTCATCATATTTATTTTCTGAAATGCTGCATTGTACAGTAGACTGTTACATGTGGTAGCAGAGCAAACTGTGAAAGATGGAACATTAATCGAGTCATGGTAGTAAAAATGCTTGCCTTAATGAGGAAGAATTATTAATGTTCCCACTGCCATTTTACAGAAGATAGTCCTTCTAACATTCCAAAATTCCTAAATCAAAGTTTACTAGATGGATAGTTTGGCATTCCATAAATCAAAAGCACCTGTTTTCTAAAGATAGCATCACTAGCTGTAAAATGCGTAGGAACAGAAAAGGGGGGGTGCAGATTCACATACCAACCACGACGAAGGGTTATTAGATGCAGTAGGCAACCTTCTTGATGCCTGAATCAGAAAAGTGTCATAGCAAGCAGCAAAACTGAGTGAAGAACTAATAAAGTAATGACTGTGGGGAATTCATTTGTTGATCCCTCACATTCTCCTGAAAAAAAAAAGTTATCACTTTTCTATGTGGCTGACAACAAATGATACATGCAGAAAAGTGAATATGCATAATGACTTCACTGTCTGACAAACAGCATCAAGTTTATTCCTGACCTCTGGACCCACACTTTCTGCATATTCAGTTCCCTTTCAAAAAATGACATTTCATGGGCTGAAAATGACTGCATTCTAATTTAATGTGGCAGACAAGCCATGATGGCAGGGCATTAATTATTGTTTAAAAAAATTGTTGAAATTCAGATTATTCCAAAATGAGGTTTATGTTCATCTGTCCTGTGTGACTCCAAGCAATGGGTTAGCATCTACTCCTCACCAATTTTCTTAACTTAGTTAAAAATAATAATGCAAGTGCTTGTCATGTCAGCATGAAAATCATTTTGAATTCATTTTTTTCTACCCATTGCCTAATGTATTTCCTTAACCACTTTCACTTTTACTCGGCTTTGATTAATGTTAGGAAATTACATCTCTTTGCTGCTGTTATAGTTAGATGTAGCCACAAATGTTCTTTTTAAGAAAGGTAGGAATAAAGTTAATAACTAAGAAGTACATAAAGGAGGTTGCTTTAAATTTAATGTTCGATGTTCATGACATGAACACAGCAGTGGCCAGTTCTAAGTGTCTGTACTACCAGTTAAAATACATTCAAAAAAGTGTATTCAACAATCCTGATACACAACTTCCTAAATGAAAAAGAAGTAGCCAAAGCCTCCCTTGCCCCCAAAATAAAATCCCCAAACTTAATCTCACCAAGACAAATCAAACCACCTAAATCCCATATAAATCAGATTGAAAAAAAAGAAAAAAGAAAAGTATTTTTCAATCAGTTCTATCAGACACACTTTGCCTGAGTTGTAGTTCTGTTGCCCACCCCTTACACCAATTAATTTATGCGTGTTAAATCTTACAATGTGCCTGCCTCTGTGCCTAATCCTAACCTTGTATATTACTATAGCTCAATGTGTGTGTATGTACCTTTAAGAAGCTATCTATGGGCTTGCACAAGTGTATAAATACTGAGCACTTGTGAGCCTGACTGCCATTTTGTAGTAAGCTGTTGAGATGTAAGCATGTATGTATGTATGTAAAGTCCGTCTGTTAATCAGTTTGTTTATATTTTATGATGCTGCTGTCCATCCTAATGTGCTTCTATGTATTAAGGCATCTAAATGAAATGCCCCACCTGCTTGTCATCTATGTTAGAGAGGGATGAGCGACGATCACCTTCTGAAAAACAATTTTCCTAATTACAAAAGACACTTGAATATACTAGAACACACATTCACAGAAGTAAACCTCTCCCATTATCCGACCCTTACTCTAACCCTAACTCTTCAATGCTCATACACCAACTCTACAAGCATGTGCAAAATTTGACAACGTTTTGGCAAAAGACCATTTTCAGTTAAAAAGCACATGCAGTTCTCTTTGTCAATAAAATGAGCAATCGCCACAGTAAACTGATAACTTACAGATATAATTCTAGTGCAGCGTGGATGTAAACTTAATGTGTGGGGATTTAGAAATAATAGTTTTAGAGATCCTAGCACTTCTACCAGAGGTAAAGTTATGCTGGCATTATGATCATTAACACTTTGATAAAATCTAATATTTGAGGATGGCAGATTCTTTCTGCAGTTTTGATAACGGGAAGAAGAAATGAAATGGAGAGATATCAGAAAATGAGGACAATGAGATTTTGGAGAGGAATGACTGTCATTTTTCCATTCAGTTGTAATGAAATCCAGCAGTAGCAGAGATTAATTACGTAAGTATTGCATGCACACAGACTCACAGGTTTGAAGCAGTTTTGTATAGTGTCGTGTTTCCTTGGGTTTACTTGCATGAACAGGATTTTGAGCAGTTTGTGAACCTCAGCTAAAGATTTTTTTTTTAAATGTCACTGTAATTCCTGTTCAGAAAGTGCTATAATAGAGTTATGTAAGAAAACTTGGTATGAAATGTTCAGCTGAAACTATAATTCCATTGCTTATCAGAAAAGAAAACTGATGCTTAAGAGACAGACTAGCTTTTATCTCCATCAGGTTATTTAACATCTTTCAGACTTACCTAGGGTTTCAAGTTAGTTTTAGCTACCTTTCTCTAAATATATTTTTGGTCTTCCAGCCTGCTGCTGTTATTAAAGTCGCGTACCCCCGGATTCACTAATCCTCCATGTAAGACTTAATAAGTCTTACTCGGAGGCTGCAGTTGAACGGTATGACATCAGTGTGCCATGAATATGCATGAGGGCACGCTGACTCAACCGTAAGTCTTACACGGACCGTGTAAGAAAGCAGGGGGCGTGTCCGACTGCCGAGCAGTCTAAATGTCCACGCCCCTGCAAATGTTTGAAAACTAAACAAATCACACACACAAGAGCGAGTCCGCTCAAATGTCCCTGCACCCAACACCACACTCCCTAATATTGCAAACCCTTATCACAGTTCTAAAATGCAAAACATTAAATATATTTTTTTAAATCCCCAAAATAGCTGCCCGTATTTGCGCGTGTGTGCGCGGGTGTGCCCATTATTTAGCTAGAGTTCGCAAATCTGACATGGAAGAGCATAAGAAAGAATGTTAATGCAAATTGCACCAAATAGCAATGGCGTAATGGTAGAGCATTTGCATAAAGAAGAGGCATTTACGGTTCAAGTCCCACCACTCCCCTTCGTATTTATTTTTTTTTAATCAGTATATGACATAATACCTGACAAATATGTTTAAACATTACTAAAAAGTAGTGAAATGGCCAATGTATCAGTGAACAAAATAAATATTTTAAAGGATCCTGATATAAAATTGCCTGCAGTAAAGCAGCGCTTCACCCAGTGCAATAGAGTTGCCCGTAGTTTAATAGCACTTTACCTAGCACAATAGAGGTGCCCGCAGTTTAATAGTGCTTTACCTAGTGCAATAGAGTTGCCCATTGTTTCAAAGTGCTTTACCCAGCGCAATAGAGTTGCCCATAGTTCAATGGCACTTTACCCAGTGCAATGTGTTTGCGCGAATGTGTGCACTGCTCCAACCAGGGCACCGTAGGGCACCGAGGAGCAACGTAGAGCAAAGTTGCTTAAATGCAGCCACACCCCTTAGCCTGTCTGGATAGTATGAAAATAAAATGAATGACAAGGTTCGAACCCAGGACTCTGTGCATCAGAAGCAAAGTACAGAACCACTAAGCCATGACAACATAGGGGAAACAGCCACTATTAACATTCATATACTTATGAATGGTAGTTTAACCATTACCAAGCAGGTCTGCAGTCAGCCGAGAATTTTACAAAACGGCCAATCACAGAAAAGTGTGGTAAATGCGGCATATTTAAGCCCCACAGGCAGGAATACATGCAATAACTGATTGTAGCTCACATCTGCAGTTAGAATCTGGTATCGGAGAGGGAACACGCTTCCGAGCGCAACGTTGGGGCATCGAGGAGTCCAAATACATGGTTTGGCTCCTTGTCCACCGTCACGAGTCAAGACTTCTGCAGGGCCAGTTCCAAGGGACGGAGTACAAGGCAGAGGCTTGGAACCGGTTAGCTCGTGACCTCACCAGTGCCACAGGCATTCCTCAGACTGGTGAGCAGGTCCGTCACCACCATGCAGACCTGAAGAGAAGAAAGCAGGACCGCCTGAACCAATGGATACAGGAGGCCCATGAGATGCGGGATGCCCCACAACTGAGTATGTAGCCATGGAATGCAGTTTGTAAGAATTGATAATGGAGTATGTATAATGGATAGGTATGTCTCAATATCCCTTCATTTACTTTACAGCTGCAGGTGACTGTGCTACGAATCAGCAAGCCTATGCTGATAGGCTGCTAAGGCTGCACCACCAGGCAGGTTAGTGATTATTCTGCATGTACTGTTATATAAAATATGGGAGAGAGCATGAAAGAAAGTGTTGTAGTCCAATAATATAGCCATAACATTGCCTGAATAAGTCCTCTGCATGTACTGTCAGATAAAAACGTCAGAGAGGCAGAAAAAGAGTGTAGTAACCCATTAAGAAAGGTAACATATGTCTGGAATAATATCTCTGCAGGCACTGTCATATAAAATAAGTGAGTGAGCCTGAAAAAAGATTGTTCTAACCTATTAATAAAGGTATAATATGTCTTGAACATGTCTGCCATATACACTATTAAAACAAATAAAGGAGTGAACCTGTGGAAAAGTGTGTAATGTCATTAATAAAGGTCTAAAACCCAGAGTGTGTATGTGTCACAGAGTCTGAAATGTAGTTGTACCCTTGCATTATACATACAGTACTGTTTGAAAAGGTGCTGGCAACCCAGAGTTGTGCAGTCCCATATAAAGTGGGTGATGGAAGTGCTAGTAGCTGAGAAACACATATACAGTCCACAATAGTCTGTTACTGGCTTGCATGAATAAGTAAACCTGGCACATGTGTAGCATGTTATTTTTTCCCCCAGAAATGTGAGTGTGTGTCAAGAAATGCAGGGTTCTGTACAAATCGAAGTAAAAATGTCATGTGAAAACATCCCAGATATGTAGATAAAGAAATATAAATGCAATCAAGAAATATGTAGCAGTAACATTTGCATCCTGGACAGTTAGTATGTCAGATATAGGTCAGGCATATATTGAACTAGCCAAACCCATTACACAACCTAATGTATGGTGGAAAGTGTAATAATACAGGTAGGGGATATACACTTGCAGTCACTACGAATGTAGTGTAGACTAAAAGGTCATTATAAGATGTTAACCGAGGTTTTTTTCTACATCCTTCTGTATGTGCATAAATCATGCAATTACACAACTCAGTGGGTATGTGTAATCTTAAATATTTGTTGGGACATATGTCCTATTGTTCTATAAATATTTGTATTCCTGTTGATGCATGTGCCCTGTTTAAACACCACAATCATGGTGGCCTGTTGCTACCAAACATCCCTGCATGCTGTTGGAATAACCACTGTGGTTCAATATATGCATGTGTTATGCTTGCTGTTCAACTGTTGTACCCTTGGTGTGTTGGGTTAATGGGAATATTATTGCATGTTGTTACAACTAATCTGGAATGCTGTTTTGCTTATGTTGTAATTAAACACACCTAATCACAGAACGTATGGGAAGGCCGGTCCCAGTGGACCCACCTGTCCCTCCTCAGCCGGCGAGTGCACCTGGTACCAGCAGGTCCAGTGCCCAGCCCGGGCTCCCCTCCTCCGTTGGTCCTGTGCCACCTTCGGGTGGAAGCGCTGCAGGGGATGGGGCTTGTCCCCCCCGTGCAAGTGTGGGTGGAGAAGGGCCACCTGTCACCCCTCGAAGGGTCCGGGCTGTGGTGTGTAGGCAGATCCAGTGTTCAGTCACTGATCCCCTACGCCAGCTTGAGGCAAGAGTGGCACATCTCACAGGTGAGCCTGCCCATCCTACGCAGCCACCAGCACAGCCACCCTTGGGGCTGTGAAGGTTCAGTGGTGACTGCCCATGGGTGGGGATCTCAGTTCCACTGTTACCATCTGTGGGCTCATGGGCTTGCGATTTCCAAACATCTGACCCTGTCAATTGTGTTCACCCACCCCGTGTGTCATACACCGCCCCTGTATGCATCTTGTCTGTCTTGTCTGTTTACCTTCCTAACCTACCTCCCCGGGCATACCTACTTCCTCTACCTCACTTTCCACTCTCACCTGAAAAAAAAAAAAAAAAGGGCAATCTGTACCCACAAAAAAATTACGCCCCATACATAGCTGCCCATTTCGCACACATGTCCATCGGACAAACATGTAAGCTGATAATTAGAATTGGCAGTACAACATACTTTGTTGTCCTCACCCCTCTCCCATGGGTGGAAGGTTTCAAATTTCACTCCAAATTCATTGCATATGCACAGCTGTTGCTGTTAAAGAAATGGGCAGCTATGGACCTTCCCTACACCCGTCCTGCATATTCCAAGCTTGTTTACCTACTGTGTGTCCCTCTTTGTGCCCTCTTTTTCACCACTTTCCTATCTCCCCATTTTCTTTTCTTTAAAAGAAATTAGCATGGGGGTTAGCGGGAGTAAGCACTTTTAAGCAGTAGTAAGCGGGTTTAAGCGAGTGTGTGCATGTGTGCGCTTAGCTAAGCTTCGCTAAACGTCACGCAAACCCGCGCAAACCCACTTACAACTGCTTAAAAGTGCCTTAGTCACTCTATGGCAGGGCCCTTGTTCTGCTCAGCAGCAAAAGAAAATACCACTGCCAGTCTCGAACCCCAGACCATTGACACAATAGACTGCATGAATTACCACTAAGCCACAGCAGACATACAAATAACTTGGTTCTGAAATAAATATATCATGCATTACAATGAGGGAATGTAAATGAAAATTAGGAATGTTATAACACTAATTCTTTTCTGTGGGTCTTTACCAGCAGGGGTTGTGGAATTGCATGACATGACTGTGAAAAGAGAACCAGCCATGCTAGTAGGGAATAATGTTAAAGTAGCACCTTACAAACCCCACACAGTATCAGAGCAGGATAAACACTGGCATATTTGAATAGGTCAGATGCCAGACCTCCCAAATGTGACTGATATACAGGGATGTCCCTGATTTGCAAACAAATGTTAGCTGTGCCCTTCTGACTCCCTGTGAAATGTACTAACAGTAGGCAGAAAGGTGGGGAATCTCACTTAATGAAAAATGTCAATAAGTGAGAGTAGACACTGCTTGCACATCAGAAAAGGTGTAGTAATACTTATGCTCCGAATCCCCCAAAGTCTCAACAGCAAAATATCTGAAATATATCACAGGTGTACCCCACTTATATGTACCTTTCCCTGAGGTTGTTCAAATATTTACCTGAGAGTATCTGAGGCCTTGAAGTGTCAGAAACACACAGGTATATCAGCTTGTCTGCTGTTACACACTCAGCAAATAGCTGTAGAATGAATTCCACAAGCATGCCCGTATGTAGGAGTACACCACAGAAATATCAAAGGATGTAGCCATGTACTGCTAGCAACCACCTGTGACAATGCCATTGTTCAGGTGCTGAAAAGACTGGTGTGGTGCACAGTCAAAGGATACTAGGCTAACCTCTGTCTACCATCTGGATATGTCCACAGGTGGGAGCTACTGAGACAGACTACTAGCCTTTATAGACTAACAGGTACACAGCAACTCTGCATGTTCAGCAAGATAAACAGCACACGATAATAAATAATGCTCTCCGCAGTTCTGCACCCCTACCCAAAAGTACCATATACCTGTGTAGTCAGGCACACCCACAGGTGTAGGTAGGCATACACAGTACTGAAATATGTCCAGTTGTCCTGAGCAGACTGTGCTAATGTCAACACAAACAAACCACAAACTGTTCAGAAGTGAGTAACGTACAAATGACAGTATAGCAGTTCACAAACAGTGCATGTGCCTGATATTCATAATTGGTAGTACAACATACTTAGTTGTCCTCACCCCTCTCTCAGGGGTGGAAGGTTTCAAATTTCACTCCTAATGTATTGCATATGCACAGCTGTTGCTGGTAAAGAAACGGGCAGCTATGGACCTTCCCCACACCCATCCTGTACATCCCGAGCTGGTTTCCCTACTGTCTTCCCCTCTTTGTGCACCCTTTATCACCACATTCCTATCTCCCCATTTACTTTTCTGTCAAAGAAATGAGCGCAGGGGTTAGCAAGAGTAAGCACTTGTAAACAGTAGTAAGCAGGTTTGCACCAGTGTGCGCATGTGCGTGCTTAGCTATGCGTCACTAAGCATCGCGCAAACCCACGCAAACCCTCTTACAACTGCTTAAAAGTGCCTTAGTCACAGCGTATGACAGGGCCCTTGTACTGCTCAGCAGCAAAATAAAATACCCTTGTCAGTCTCGAACCCCACACCTTGGACTCACCAGTCTGCATGAAGTACCACTAAGCCACAGCAGATATACAATAACTTGGTGCTGTAAGAAATATATCATGCATTACAATGAGTGAATGTAAAGGGAAAATAGGTAAGCCATAGGAACACATTGCAATAACTACTGTTGTATGCCAGTTAATTCTCTAATTCGAAAAGAAAGAACATACTCCCATGTATCCAGTGTTAGCATTAGGAGGTGTGAGTAAACTTACACACTGAGAAGAGTGCACTGAAAGAAGCAAGAGTCAGGTTTCAGTACAACATGCATATTACTGGCTACAACCCTAGCTTCAGATATGAGACATATACCAACCTTCTGACTGAGACAACAGTGTCCACAGCAAACAAGCATGGGCCCCACCTTGCACAACTGAAAGGGCTACGCCTACCTAACCTAGCATTTTATAGCAGTGTCCTGCAATCACAGTGAGTAGTGCAATTACCACACAGCAAGCTGAATGCAATTACTTAATGGTGGGCACCAGTTGGTGCAGAGGCCATCACATGCACATGTGCAGATACCTAGAAAAGCAGCTTGAACTTGCTGTCCAGACATGCAATAATATCATTGCACCAACTGAGAGAGAGAGAGTGAGAGAGACAGACAGAGACAGACAGACGGAGACAAAAAGGCTGTAAGAGACAGACACTGAAAAGAAAGACCAACACACAGAGGAAAACAAAACCAAAAAAAAAACAAATCAAAAAAATCAACAGCTACAACAGATGGAGGTGAGGAATACAAAGGTAAGGTATGTAACAGATATGCATTTGCTGGCATCCGAATGATGTCTCTGAAGGGTACTCTACATACTGTGAATCATCCATATGTGGCAGCAGTCTATATGTATATGCACATGTGCATAGGTCAAGGGACATACTGCAACTGTTAGTCAAGGCTGGACATATATATGTTGTTGAAGGTTGCTATGTGCAGATATGTATGTAGATTGTAGTGTGTGGCATTGCAGACAGCAAGCAGTGCCGGTATATGTCATGTGGTGGTTAAATGCTGAGGGACTGAGCTACAGGTAGTGAGGCCTGCTACAGCTATATGGCCTGAGAACAGCAAAATGCATTCTGCACAACACTGTGCAATATTATTACATAACCGTATGTCTCACAACTGTTGCATAATTGACATCCCCCCATGAAAGGTGCACAGTATATGTGCCTATATGTGCATCTATATGTACAGCAATGGATATATACATGTATGTGTATATATATATATATATATATATATATATATATATATATATATATATGTATGTATATATATATATATATATATATATATATATATGTATATATATATATATATATATATATATATATATAATATATATATATACACACATATATACATATATATATATATATATATATATATATATATATATATATATATATATATATAGATATATAGATATATACATATATAGATATACATATATATAGATAGATAGATAGATATGGATATATATAGATATATATAGATATATATGGATATGTATAGATATGTATAGATATCTATAGCTATGTATAGATATGTATAGATATGTATATGTATGTGTGTATATATATATATATATATATATATATATATATATATATATATATATATATATATATATATATATATGTAGAGAGAGAGAGAGAGGGAGACACGAGGTAATACGTACTGCAACAGGTGCCTGTTGACCAAGGCATGGACTGAACACCAGTGTTGGTACTGCAGTGCAATACCCCATTCCAAAACACTTTACCCAGTAACTACCACATAGGTGGTAGCCTGCCTAATAATGAAGGTGTCAGAAGGGAACATGGGACACAGGTGGACTGCAGCCTCCCCTTTGATAATCACAGTGCCACACTAGTCTTGTAATCTGTCTACGTGGTACGTGTCATCACAAAAGTTGTGTCATCTAGGGAAATATAGGTCAGTGTTTCCCTCTACTCATCACAATGCCCCATGTGGTATGTACCTCACATGACAACTACAGCAAGTGGAAAGGCCACAGACATACCTCACAAAGAATAATACTGCCCTCAAACACATGCCCTATGCAGACTGACTCACAAAACCACAGCTAGAGTGCGTTGCATACCGCCCACCCAGAGGTTACCTCTGCCGGACATACAGAGGTATGTCACACCCATAGCAGTCGGCCAACCACCATGTCAACACCTCACAATCCCACCGGGCTACATGACCTAGGGCCCTAATCCTCGCCACCTCACTAAACAGCACATGCTGGAGGTACAGTTTCCTATCCACAAATATGCCATACTCTGGAGTAAACCATCCAGCATTAACAAACAAGGGTCCTCATTAGCAGATGTCATACATACCCATGATGATTTTTTGGGATATAGGTAACATGCCCTGGGAGTCACCTCTGTGTATCCGGTTGACAGGAGCAAGTGAAATCACATTACATGTGTGTCAAAGGCCAGGGTAGCATATGGCTAGGCTGCTATAGGCCCTAGGGCCAATAATGTATTACCTACCTATGACACAATGCACACACACATGTACTCAGTGCAATACCTGCTATGTGAGGTGGAATGAGTGTGACAGTGAATGTGTTCAAGGTCTGTAAAAGTGTGCTAGCTTAGTGTGAGGTTGTTCCTGTCATGGTAGTTTGTGTCCTAGGTGTGAGGCCAGAGAAAGATATGTCAGTTATTGGGATGCAGACATAGTAGGATGGCATATGTTGTGACGTAGTTCCTTGTGTACGACTGTGGTGTCCCACTGTAGGCTGAAGCAATACATGTGTGCTCAGTAAGTGGTATTGCTGGTGAATCCAGCTCACATATGAACTGTTGTACTACCTGAAGCTGTAGGCCTAAACAGCACAGTATGGTGTATGTTCACATTCCCTGGTAACACTGTCTTGTGTTTTTTCCTATAGTCTGCACAGATTACATAACTCAGGCATAGGTATCTGTAAGTAGGGGCACACAGTACTGTAAGGTACACAGGTAATGTTCATCTGTGTCGGCATACATTTGTGTGTTGTATGTATGTCTGATGTGTGTGTAATGATGCCTGTACCATGCCTGCAATCACATGTGTGTTAAAGGGTATGTGTGTGTACCTAGCAACATGTTTACTCTGTTACAGCAGTATGCCAGCTATATTAACAACCATGCACATATGTTAGGTAGGGGTATGGCATCAACTACTAGGGTGGTTTACTGGTAATACTGTAAATGTACTTTACATTCATTGCATTGGATGACATCTTTCTACATGCATTAGCTTGATATATACCCCCGTGGCGAGGTTATGCATTGTATCCCAAACAGTGTGCCGAGTACTGGTGTATACTGGATTGTTATATGGAGTGTGGCAGGCACTGTCAGCCAGTTGTGGGGTGAGCACTGATATGTGGTATTGAATGTGTGTATCCTCTGACAAACAAACAGATGCTATATATGGCAGTTAAGTGATATCTGTACTTAATAATGTTAAGTGTGCCACATGACTTGCTCACACATATCGTTTAATTGTCTTCCAGGGTTATGGCTCATCAACGCAATCCGTCATATACAGCTGTGGAGGAACAGGAAATACATAACAGCCTGGTGCAGCACTATACACTGCTGTTTTCCAGGGCCAGCCAGCACCAGCATGAGCGTACTGTACTGTGGCAAGATCTTGTTCGTCGGGTTAATGACATAGGCATGCATAACCAGACATATGAGCAGGTATGCCATCACTGCAGTGATTTAATTAGACATGTCCGGCGGCATGCATCTGATATCCATAGACAACAGCTTGCCACAGGTGGTGGGGTGCCATACATCCCCTCCTCACCAGAGTGGAGGAGCTGCTCCTAAGCATGGTGGCTCCTGGCCTACAGCAGCAATAGCATCACACATGTGTCATCATGGAGGCCAGAGCCACCCAGCATGATGACATGGAGCATGCAGGTAATATGCCCTAGCTGTAGACTACTGTTACCTGTATTGTTAGAATATGCATATCTGAGATGTGTACTGTGTGTTCAGTGGTTGTGCTGCCTATTGTGTGCAATACTGATATTTGGAATAGTATCTGTACACCTGCGACTGTTGACTGTTGTTCTACTGTAGTTTAGCACACTCACAGTAGCAATGCCACAGTTGTGGCCACTGACAAACTGCGTCATATTCTTGTAGGTCCCTCTGGTGTGACAGCAGGGCAGACAATACATGCTGGTGAGTGTGTTAACACTTTAATATTGGTAATGACATGTGCATGTCATAGGTGAGGTGTAGGCCATGTACACGTAACACACCTACGCATAATGCATGCTGTGCATGTTTGCTGTGAGACATTAAACATATCAGTAAAGTCAGTAGCTGCCTCAGTCACATGCAATGCACAGAGCAGCAGACACATTTGTGGCAACACTGTACTGCTCATTCGATATGCATAGTTGTTACAGCTGTACACAACAGAACACGTTCATCATATGCAGTACACAAAAACAGCTACATTTGGCATTACCACACGCCCGCTGTAAGGTCAAACTTCAGTATTCCACATGTCATGCACACACACATGATGTACTTCAGAGGTAGAGGCCTATCATGGGGCTGTGCAACACTCTGCAACACATAACACAGTCATGTTAGGCAATGCTCCCTATTGGGCACCTCACACACCCATGTACAAAGTGGCTGTGTAATTGTGAATGTAGCCATGGCACTGTAGTTCAGGTACAGCATGCTAGGTGGTGGTCTTGCACACATTAGTAGCTGTGAGTGACCACAAGATGCATGATGATGATGGCACAGGGTACAGTTACAGTGACCACAGTACTACCCATAGCAGTCATTGCTGTGCACCTCAATGTTGTGTGTGTGCAAACATATGCACCTATACACAATATGCATAGCATGTTGTGTGTGTGCTTATATATGCCAGTATACACAATATGCACAGCAGTCGCCATCCAAACAAACTGTCACATATATGTCCTGGAATGCTAGTGGGTATATAGGTCACATGACACACATTGGGTATGTGTGGTGTTTAATGTTGCAGTCATGTAGCATGCCATGCCATGGCTGGCACTGACATATCTGCAATATGTCCCACACTCACCATAACCACTGTACACTGGCCATGTCGAGCATTGGGATTCCTTCAAGTCAACATGCACCACACATCCCGTGTGTGTACATAGCATGCATGTGCTACACCTGTGCCCACTATTACCTGCTATGGTCACAGACACTGTACTCAGACATGGAAATCTATGAGTCACACAGATAACACATGCAGCCATAGCATGTATACCTGTGAGTAATGGTGCACAGGACATTGCAAAGCTGATAATACTTGCACAGCAATGTCGTGTCCAGGTACACATTGTGTTCCAGGGTGTAGCCAATCACTGAACAGCTACACAGTTGCATCAAAGCCATGTGCACTGCCATGAAATAGGGGCATCTACACTTGCATTGCATGGTCTTGTGCAACACATATTCTGCATGCTGACACGTGTGTGGTGACTGTTTGCCTTGTGATACTGACACCCACCTTCACCCACTATAGAGTATGTGTTGAATTGCTGGTGTGTGTGTGTATGTGCTGTAGTGAGGAGTGTATATGTGTGCATGTGTGCATGTGCGCATGTGTGCATGTGTTCATGTATTCATGAGTTCGTGTGTGCATGTGTGCATGTGTTCATGTGTGCATGCGTGCATGTGTGCATGTGTGCATGTGTGCATGTGTGCATGCATCATGTGCAGACTGTAAAGTGTGTTTCCTGTCTTC
Organism: Protopterus annectens; assembly: GCF_019279795.1. Classification (NCBI taxonomy): domain Eukaryota; kingdom Metazoa; phylum Chordata; order Ceratodontiformes; family Protopteridae; genus Protopterus; species Protopterus annectens. The sequence goes on along the minus strand of NC_056741.1, from coordinate 1,482,760,071 downwards.
CTCTCACAGGTGCTGAGTTAGGGGTAGCCAAATGCAGCAGGGAACATAAAGCAACTGCCACGAATAGTGGTGATGAAGAGACATGTATTCTGGCACAGGAAGGTTTGACAGGGTTTGTCATTGGTCCGCCACTCAACAGTACACAGCATTCAATCCCATCTATGCGCACACTCATACTGTCAATACATCCCTCACCACCAATGGCCAAAGGCGAGGGACAGAAAACAGTTGGCATTGACCAGGAGAGTATGGTACCCATGGCACTTGCATCCCCTCACAGCAGCCATAGCCAGATTCCTGGAATGGTACCACATAGGCAGAGGTCCAGGGGTTCTTGGGGGAGCACTGCTGGTCATATTGCCCCTGGCAGACGTGCCCTCACAGGTCTTACAACATCCAGTATGTTCCAGGCTGTAATGCAGGCTCAGGCATGTATGGAACGGTACACCAGACAGGGACTTAGGGTGCAGAGGGCCCATTACACTGCTATCAATGACAGCATCCGTGACCTTGCCAGTGCCATCTGGAATTACACCAAGGTCATTGAGAGACGTTGGGAGGAGACAGTAGATGCCCTCCACAATATGTCTTCCATGAGCCAGGACCGTGCGGGATGGTTGCGATGTCGACGCGGACGCATGCCAGCAACAGCTGGCAGTGGTTGCAGATGGCCCACAGTTCACAGCTGCTCCCATAGTGGCAGTACCAGCCCCAGCTATGCTGGGGCTAGCCTGTCCATTGACAGTCCCAGTAGACCACATGCACGTGGCTCTGGCCAGTCCCAGCAGGGACATGGCTCCAGTCATCATACCTCTACCTCTGATGACAGTACCCAGTTGGGGTTGGTACCGGATACTGTCCGTAGCACCCCTGCCAGGCACAGGTACTGTGTCCGTGGCTGGAGACAGTGATTTGTACAGCCTAGCAGGTACAGTATGTGGCTGTCCCACAAACTACCATATATGGTGGAGCTTTGTGCATGCAGACACACACACACATTAACCAAACAACTAGGGCTCACACATATACACACACACACACACACACACACACACACACACACACACACACACAGACATGTCGATTGGATGGGTCAATGTCAGGTTCTGGCAAACAACAACACACCCTGTGCATATGATGATACCTGTGTCACCTCCTGTCATCTGTAACACTGACGCAGGAACAGGCTATCATGGTGCTGATGCACATGGTGACATTATAGCAGTGTAGCAATATTAGCAAGCTGTCAACAGGAAAGTGTAATGACATCCTTGTAGGTATGTCTGAGCAGGCATTATGCATCAAAGCTCTGATTGTCAATGTAACATTGTTTACACCACTGTTAGGTCTGAGTATGTATTGTCCACCCATGTGCCACTTGGCTGAAGTGTAATGTGTTGCCAGCATGTGTTAGTGAGTGGACAGTATGTGTGTGATGTGTGCAGTACAGATTAGCAAGTGTACATCTGTGAACATGGTGGGTGCGCACTGTCTGCATGTACGTGCATGGTGGACACATGGGACATGTGGCATACCCTGTTGTACACATTCTTAACATCTCATAGTATCTTTCAATTACCAGTATGAATTCTACTACAGTTATGTACTAACATGGTTCCACATGTGTGTATGACATGGGTTGACACTATGCTGTGGGTGATACTGTTAATATCTGTCAATGATTTGCAGTCTGGTAGTATACACAACCTCAGCAGCATGACTATAAGCAATCCTTGGATGATGTCCTGACAAATGACACACAGTTGTAGGGAACTCAGTAACAGTTGGATCCTTCCAGTACTATACTCTAACACTAACCAGTGGTATTGACCACCACCCATTCCTGGGACCACACCTGTTTGGCATATAGCCCCCTTAGGTACATGCAAACACACTAGGGATGTGTCCATCCACATCTGGAAATGCATGCATTGGCCTACAATGCATTCCCTGAATTGGACGCATATCCTACACAAGGGTATCATACAGGCAGATACCTGTTGTCTGATACATGCTGTATAGCAGTAAGCCGGCTATGGCATAGTCATCCACATTTACTATACATACTATCCCGTCTGTACCACATCGATGGTAGACCTCAACATGTAAGCTGGGTACCAATGTGTACATACAGCCTCATGTTATATCATGTGTCCCTTGGTATCCACATATCCATAGGTATTGTGGAGTCCCTCGGTGTATCACATAAGACATTAGAGGCCTGAATGCATATCCACAAGCCAGTTGTACACCTATACAGACTGTCCATTATTGCCAGTCGTTGTTGTGTATGAACATGTCTGACATATACCCCAGGCATATACCCTCACTCACACTACTCTTTAGTAACTGTCATGGGTGTGTGTGGCACAGATGACCTTGGCCACAGATCACAACAGTGGACGGCCTTGTTACATACATACATATGTGACCTACGATGTGAGAAGCAGCGGCGCAACCTGTCGATGGAAGCAGATGTATTCATGTAGTAAGCAGGCTTCACACCTATGTACTGATTGAGGGGACATGTACATGTATATATTTGCCATGCAGATAACTGATGTGTGCAATGCACTTACTGTTTTAATCATAATATGTCCTACCATAGTAAAACCAAAACCCACACCGCATTGACCCACACACTGTCAGTGTTTGCAGGATTCAAACCCTTACCTTACTATGTTATGATACTAGTGAGAAATTCATTAACATGGTGCGCTATTTGCTTTACTGGCTGGTTTCTCTTCTCCATCTGTATTTGTAGGATGGTGACATCATCAGACTTTCCAAAGAGGAATGTACCTCTTTTAGTGAGTTTTCCCAGTCTCCACAAAGGGCACTCCCCTCAAAGGAAACTGCACACATACACACACACACACACACACACACATACACACCCACACACACACAGTCAGTGTTTGTAGGATTCAAACCCCTACCTAACTATGTTATGATACTAGAAAGAGATGCATTAACACGGCACGCTATTTGCTTTACTGGCTGGTTTCCCTTCTCCTGCTGTATTTGTAGGATGGTGACATCATCAGACTTTCCAAAGGGAATGTACCTCTTTTAGTGAGTTTTCCCAGTTTCCAAAAAGGGCACTCCTCTTAAAGGAAACTGCACACATACACACACCCCCCCACACACACACACGGTCAGTGTTTGCAGGATTCAAAACCCTATCTAACTATGTTATGATACTAGAGAGAGACGTATTAACATGACGCGCTATTTGCTTTATTGGCTGGTTTTCCTTCTCCTGCTGTATTTGTAGTATGGTGACATCATCAGACTTTCCAAAGTGGAATGTACCTCTTTTAGAGTTTTCCCAGTCTCCCCCCACACACACACAGTGTTTGCAGGATTCAAACCCCTACCTAACTATGTTATGTTACTAGAGAGAGAGAGAGAGATGCATTAACACGGCACGCTATTTGCTTTACTGGCTGGTTTCTCTTCTCCTGCTGTATTTGTAGGATGGTGACATCATCAGACTGGACATAGTGATGTGTGTACACTTTGTTTTATGCCATTCCAGGAATGGTCCATGTGGGTCAGCAGGTGTCAACAGCTTCAACGGGACCTCATAATCTTTACCTTGTGTGATCTATCTGTCGACACATTGCCATTCCTTTATATGTCAACACATATTTATGCACAGCTTGTTGGTTTTGTGGATACTACATGTGTCTGGGATGTTGATAAAGGGCTATTCAAAGTCTATGTGAGACATGTGTAGATGTGTTCAGTGATGTATGTCCTGGGTGGCTGCCTTGCAAACAGTCTAGCATGTTTGGGAACCATGATCCGCACATGAACATACCACAGTTGGTAGGGTTGTGTGTATGTCAGCTTCCAATAGCTCTGTTTATGACTTCAACCATGATGGACTCCATGACCTTGCAGATCAGACTTCATAGGCACACTGGACTGAACTTCCCATGGTGTGTTGTGCACCAACACTTGTGGGGAGTGCCATATGTTGCTGTAACACATTCAATGGTTCCACATCCTGTGTAGGGGGTGAGGCTCAGCTGACTGTTCAGGTGCAGGATCTGTTTGTTCTATAGTTTATGCATGACACATATTGGGAATCAATGTATTCCACTTGCTGCCATGCTTTTGGCATTGGGGGTAGCTGCTCATCCATTCTACATGTGATATCTCCTGGTAGGATGATATGGACTATCGTCAGTGGGAGGTGGGTATGTATATATGGGCCTGTCTGTCAGGATGTCGGCATTGTCAGTCAGGTACAGTTGGCCCTGACTCAGGACATATATCGGTGTACATTGCTATTTATGACATAGCTGAAGGAGGTGTCATGATTCAGTCTGGACTCCTTCTCAGCTACTCTTTACAAAATACCAACGAACCTGAGCACTAATCCCTGTTATACTCTTTTACACACTTAACACCCTACTGATCCTTTGTGATCAGGCTACAGAGTATGTCATCATAATATGCTGGCATGTCCAGGGGGCAGTTTCATGTGTACTCTCCAGACCAGCTGGTGAATATTGTGATGTTGACACAATGTCACATCTGCCTCATGTACACAAACAACCCTCTCCTCCACCCGACAAACTCAGAAATAATTGTGAGATGCACCTATATAGACATACAGGGTGCTGAACTCTCTCGACCCATGACTGGCACAGTTTATCAGGTGGTGAAGGTATCCACACACACCACATATCAGTCTCACATATCCTCTAGCGACAGCACTCAAACCACATTATCACACATAGACATACTCGGATGCTGTAAATGAACTCTGTCTAAGCAGCAGAGACCTCCAAAGCAGACAAACACACAACTGCTACCCCACTACAATACCCACATATCACATAGTTCACAATGTCAGTGTGCCACACAGTCACTGCCCTTCGGGCTAAACAACACACCTAATACACTTGTAATAGGCGACACTTATTATCAGACACACTGACGTACCACCCACCAGCACAAACAAGGGAATAGTCACTTTGGGCTGTCTGTCGGGTGCCAGGATCTGCCACATAACACATGCAGTCAGGTCACTCCAAAGCAAGTACAGGACTGGCACCATCATTGTCCATGCTGGTGCGTAAAACCTCAGATGTTACTCCCTGGACCACATGACATGACATATGGAGGAACACTCTGATCATGTAGCCCAGGCCAGTATGACTCTGACTTTGTCTAGCATCTTACACCCACCAATTCTGATGTCGCAGTATACAGACAAACATATCATGTTTAACAGTTGGCTAACAAATTGGTGTCATTCATAGGGGATACAGTGTCTGTCAACCTGTGGTGACATGCTCGACATGCCACGTAGCTTCACTATGGACAGCTTGCACCTGTCACCCTTGGACTTTTGAATGCTGGCTAAGGCTCTTGCTACCACCATAGTGCCTTTTTTAAGCTGGGCTCAGAAGACAAACCCACCTCCATAGACATTACAGGTTAAGTGAAACTAAGGGTAATGCTGCTCAACACCAGATGTGTTACCCTCATATTGCAGCCACTCAGGACGCTCCTCAGTATGGAGGTTAGCGATATCTGTGCACTAACAGACGCCTGGTTCAGGCTCACTTATGCACACCAACACTACCAGGTTATGTTTCATACCATGCTTTCTGACCACAAGCCTTGGAACAGACAACACAACTAGGGGGAGTATCCATATACATCACAGATACACACACCTTCGGGTTAGTAGCACTGCACAAAGCATCACAGACCATAAATATACAACTACCATTGTGCAAAGCTGCCTTTCAGTTTGTTGCCTGCTACAGACCACCCTCCCAAACTCAGGAACCACACTCGGCTTTCATGGGAACTATGGAGAATATGAAGGTCTCCACAAACACCATTATATTGGGTGACTTCAAATACACAAATATTGACTGGGGATACTACTCAAGCCCCAACACCCTCTCCCAACAGTCGCTACAATTTGTAGACTCATATGCTATGGCACAACCATTCAGCACAGCCACAAGGGGGAATACATATTGGACCTGATCATCACCAACATGGGGACTCTATGTTCCACACCAGCGATATACCTCTCATTAGTAAGGTCAGAACATACATGTATCTCACTGGACATACATATACCCTCCACACACTCATCCTGGGTAATCTTGGTGAACGTCTCATGTGCCAACGTCTCACTCAACCAAAGCAAGGTGGTATCCTTCAGAGACCCTGAGACATGGGCAAATACAGCTCAGACTGCTGAATCCTTTACATACACATTCTATGGACACCTAGTGTACTGCATGGATTGTGCTATCCCAAAAAAAACAACAGGACTCAGTCCTCCAATGGCAGGGGACCTGTCTGGTAGACTCCAGCCATTAATAAGCTGTACAACGTCAGAAGGAAGCTACTACATGATAGAGCACAATCCCAGATGGGGAAGGCATCTGTGATCTGTACTAGCAGACAGCTACGATCACTCATGAACTTTTCTAAGGGCTGCTTCTACCAGACAATTGCATCAGACATGTAGGACTATCACACGGCCTTCTTCAGTTATGTCAGGAACCTGAGTGGATACTCAGTGATATGCTGTGAGTTACTGCATACTGACTAAACTTACCCTGAACCTACTGGCATTGCCAACATCCTGGCAAACAGGTTCAGTGCAGATGTCTCCCCCCCATCCCCCTGAGGAGCAGCTATCCATCCCAACAGAGTGTAACCTCCCTGACATCACACAGTAACAGGTGAGTGCTGCCCTCCCCATAGCGTACATCACAGCATCAATGGGACCAGATGGTGTCCTGGCCTGCATCTTACATGAGTTTCATGACAGACATAACCCTCACATTATATCACTGTTCAATATCGGAATTACTACAGGATATGTACCCAAGGAATGGCATACAGTGACAGTCATCCCACTCCACAGAGTTGGTGCCATAACGGACCACAGACAATATTTCCCTATAAGCCTAACTAGCCTGTTCTACACAGCTTTGGAGCGTATTGTCATGGGACTTATACACATAGACATCAGGAACCTACAGACACTGTGTCCTATACATTTCAGCATTTTTGTGAGCAGATCTTGCCTCTTGAACCTGTTTGTATTCTTGAAACAGTTAACAGGTCCATCAACATAGGGACGGTTGTCCACACAGCCTACCTGAACCTTGCAAAACCCTTCAACACAATAACCCACTGGGCCATTATGCATAGGCTCACCAGCATCGATATGGGCACATATCTCACACGATGGATTGCTACCTGGATCAGGGATAGCACCCACATGGTCAGAATTGCAGGTGTCATGTCTGACTATACACCAGTTACACGTGGCATCCCACAAGGCTCAGTCCTAGGACCTCTCTTGTTCAGTATATATTTGTCTGATGTACAGGCTACCACAGGAGGAATATGGATGCCCATGTTCGCACTTGACATCAAACTGGGTGCCATAATCAACTCTCCAGCTGCCACATGCATACTCAAACAGGGTCTCACAGAGATGGATGACTGGTGCCTGAGCCATGGCCTACAGCTAAATGACATTAGTTGCATAGTCATCCCCTTTGGGAATAACAACATGGCCACACATTACCACATAGGTAGTACTCCATTACATACTGTAGGTGTTGTTAGGGGTTTGGGGACATGACTTGTTCATACTGTCGCCTTTGACAATCATGTTGCCAAAGTGATTGGACAGACCTTCTATATAGGCCACCTTATCCCATATGGTTTCACATCTAGATCGAGTGAGGTCATTGTACCCCTATACTCATCACAACCATGCTTGGTTACAATGCCACATTTGGGGTGTACCTTACCTGACACCTGTAGCAACTGTACTGGCCACAGAAGTTCCAGAGCAAGCAAATCTAGGGACTCACACAGATGCCCTGCACAGTTCGGATGCAGTAACTCCAGCTCTACTCAGTCGCTTACCACCTACTCGGATATGATGTGTGCCTGTTGTTTACAGATATACCCAACCCCGAATTACTGGACATGCTCCACCTCAGGATATCCGACTCCCTTGGAGCTACACACTCCAGGGACATATACCTCAGCACAGATGTTAGTAGGACATGCTGGAGGGACAGATTCTTATCCCAGAGGCTCCTCTCACTCCGGATTGTAATCCCAGTTTCACATAGGCAGAGCCACCCACTGACCACCTACAGGAGACATCTTGATGACTGTATGGGTGATCGTATGTTTACCCCTGGGATATCATCTGTTTCCCTGCTAGACAGAGGCACACTAGCCTAAACGTACATGGGCTATCTTGTGTGACCTACTATTCACACGCATAGTGTAGTAATCTGAAAGGATTGCGAATGCCAAACACACTCTGGCTAGGCTTGTACATGCCCTAGGGCAGATAGCCCAGTATCGACCTCTGAACCTATGCTAATGTTCGGGATGCACAATGTTTATTGCTGATACTGTTTGCAGGTCTTTATCATCTTTGCTTTACCAGTTTCTATGAACAACTTAGGTATCTGCAGAACATATTTGATTATGACAGGGTTCCACTATATTATATATGTGTCTGTTGTCATATAACTGTGTGCACAGGGCAGATTGCTGGATAGTGAGAGGTTCCTGGGTTAACACATGCAACTGCCAGGTATGTGTGGCCCACTGCTGTACTCAGACATGGCCTAAGTGTGTGAGCATGCCCACTTCAGGCTTTCCGTGTTCTGTTGCCTGACATTTGTCTCATTTATTCAAGTGTGTGAGCATGCCCAGTGTGACCTTTCAGTATGTTGCTGTCTGAGGTCCACTACATTTGTTGATGTGTGTGAACATGACCAATATTAACATTTATACTGTGTGTGTTGGAAGTCAGGTTCTTTTCTTACTGCAGGACTCACCTTTGTGTCATAACTCGACAGGGATTATGCTATGCCTGCAGGGTTTCCATGAGATACTTTGCATAGACTTATCAACATTCCTTCATACAGGCTGACCACTGCAATACTGTCATGGTTTAGTGGTTCAGTACTTTAACTATGGTGCACAGTATCCTGGGTTCGAGCCCCATCACTGCTTTATATTTTCATACTGAGCAGACCAGACTGCTTAAGGGCCAGTTAAGCAAATATGAGCATGTTGGCTTTTGTTCAGCTATGCCCTACTTATACCAGGCTTGTCCGACATTGCTCAATATTCACCAACATTGCTGGACGTTGCCCAATATTACTCAACATTGACCACAGTTGTGCTAGTTGGTGTGTGCGATTTTGTTTGCATATACTACATGGTGGTAAATGCTGTTTAGCACTGCTTTATATTGCTTAACACATGGCAATCATGCCTCAGGTGGTGCTGCAGGGCTGCCTATGTCGGATGCACATACTACACTCCCTGTACATGTTTGAAAGCAGGTAGTGTCAACTTAGGCATCCCTTTTACTATATGTGCAAATCACAGATAGGTATCATTTCCAGAGCTCCTACTGAGCCAGTGTATGTGCTATGCATTGCCTCTTTACCAAGGCCAAAGCATACTGGGCACACCTCCTTCTGCCTACTGGGGCAGGCTCAGGTTGTTCCTCCTCTGAGTCACGCTCTGCCTGTGATGGCCTTGGCAATGGTGGGGGGCTGTTTGGCCCAGGCCTATGCTGGTCCTGCTGCAGCTGTTTTCGCTGGCTCATATTATGTAGCATAGCACATACCATGACAATTTGGGTACATATAGTTGGTGAGTACTGCAAGGCTCCACCAGATGTGTCCAGGCACTGGAACCATGACTTGAGCAGCCCAAACACACGCTCGATTACATTACGTGTTTGTGCGTGTGCCTCATTATGGCATTCCTGTTCAGGTGTGTGTGCATTTCTGATGGGTGTCATCAGCCACGGCTCCAGTGCAAAGCCAGCATCCCCCACTAGGTGACCATGTGGGATGTCCCCATTGGCAAATGTCTGGTACAGCTGCGTCAGATGCCAGAAATGGAAATCATGGTAGCTTCCAGGGCAGCCAGCACACACATTCTGTATTATGTCTTGGGCATCACACACGACCTGGCAGTTGGAGGGGAAGCCCTTGTGGTTTAAGTAGACCTTACCCCGCCCGCCGGCTGGTGCTTTGATGCATATGTGCGTGCAGTCTATTGCACCCACTATCTCAGGGTATTCCGCTATTTGCTGGAAGAGATGCATATTGCTGGCCAATACCTCATGGGAATTGGGGAAATATACATGATCACCGACATGTGCTGACATGGCATCCAGGAACTGGTGCAGTACCCTGGATGTTGATGCCTGTGATATCCCCATCATATCACCGGTTGGTCTCTGGAAGGTGCCTGTTGCTAATATTCTTAGGCCAACACATACCTTGGTTTCCACTGTGATGGGTTTACCTCTGTTGGTTCTGTGTGTGAGATGTGGCCTGCACAGCTCAACAATTTGCTGCAGGAGGTCTCTGTCCACTCTATAGTGCTCCACTATCTCCATCTCATGTAGCCCCTGGTAGTTTACTCTGGGCCTGTACACTCTTCTCCGTCTCCTCACTGTGGGTTGTCCAGCAGCATTTTCATTGTCACCACCCTCAGCATGTTGCATATGTCGCCTTATAACAGCAATGGCAGCCCCTAACATTTCTTTGTCTCAGTAAAGCTTTTTCAGTTTTCACTTCTATTAGCTTACTGCAGTGTCTATTGTGAGAAACATAATGGACTGTTGTTTGCAGAGTTTTAAGTGCTAGGCTGGGCTGGGCTAGTGTACTGCCTGTGTAATTGCCTGATACTGATTGTTTTCACCTGCTAGCTCTGCTAGTACTCCCTGGTAGCTTCCTACTATTTGTTGTGCTTCCTTTTTCCTTTCTGTTTCCTCGGGGGGGCAGCACCGCTCACACAAGTGCAAACATGCTCACAGCAGATCACACGCGCGCACACATGCTTACACAGACTAAAACTTGCTTATTCGGGTTAAAACGCGCGCACACCAGCGCAAATGCACTTACAACTCTTTAAACAGCCTTATACATGTTTACTCCGGCTTAAACGCATGCACTCACGCTTACACACATGCACTCTGTCTTACTTGGGTTTACAGGTGCGCACACGCGCGCATACCTGCTCAGCAAGAAACTTTGGTGTTATCCACGGCATACACCTTCCATTTCTTGCCTTTACCTAGCCTACCTGTTGACACACCTCTTTCCATGATTTGTAAATGACAGCTGATACATGCCACTCTGCTCCAATGAGCTTCACTTCTTTCATACATACCCCATTCATGATGTCACCTATCTTCTACTCTGTTTCTCCCCTTATCCTACTCCTACACTCCACTGACTGTACTCATTTGCTATGTAAACTTGTGATTCACTATCCTAACCCTCCTTTGCATAGGATTGCCTACTAATGCTTGGTTACATCTCTTAGACTGAGCTTCCCCTTAGCAACCTCTACTCGGTGGCCATGTTGTCTTCAGCCTGCCATTCCCTTGCATTGTACATTAACAATTTAAATAAGATCCACATTTGTGGGTTTTAATTTTTAGTTTTCTGGTTTTTAGAGCACAGCCCGTTTGCGCAGTGCTGCATTACACTTAAACATCGGAAATCGGAGAAAAAAAAAAAAATGTTTTCATATTGCATCGGGAAACATTGCCAATGGCCATATATTTGGCCATTGGCATGCTTCCTGCACTGGATGCAACCTTTATTTGGAGCTGTCACGGCTCTGTTTTGCTATTTGCAGAACAGTACTCAGTTGTCAACTGAGTACATTTCTGCAAATAACACTGCTCTTGCTCAGACAGGTTCGGGTTTCCTGAATCGCAAATCTACCTCATTTGCATGCCTTTCGCCTGCAATTGAGGTAATTTGCATATCCTAGCCCTGTCCGTGTAAGAGCCATTTTAGGAACTCTCTGCAGGCTGTTCCTGGATCGCTCGTCAGAAATGATGGCTGCATGGAGTCTTACTCTACTCTTAGACTCCATGCAAGCCATCGTGAATCCGGCCCATAGTGTATTTTAGAATCTAAAGAGAGATTCATGGATAGAATCAAATGTGCTCAGACACATGACATCATTTAGGCTAGAAGACCTCAGTCAAACAGATATTGGTGAGTATCCCTTCATCCAATTTAGTAACATGAAATACACTGATGGAAGAATTTGACCAAGGAAGGCTGTATCAAAAATATTGGTTAACACCTGAAAAGAAAGAATCCTTGCTCTTCTGCAATATGTGGAGGAGTTGAAAAGCTTCTAGTCATCTTTCCACTGGCTAATAATGACCATCCACCAGTCGTACATTGCATCTGCTGTTTTATTCAACAATATTTTTTTATTTTATTAAGAGCAATAAACATAACATATTAACAATCTTAACAAAGAAACTATGTACAAAGTCCAAACAAATAATATAAATATACATACATTAGGGAATTGCTTAAGTTTTCATCAGTAAAGAATATAACTTTTCCCAAGCAGTTAATTTATGAGTTGAATTTTTTGTTCGAAGCGTAATGCTTGAAATTTCCTTATCACACAGATATTTGGCTAAATAAACAAACTATTGATTAAAAGAAAGATGATAATTAGTTTTCCAATTTTTGTTATAACTTTTCTTGCAACTGCAAGTATTGACCATAGAACATGAATTTGAGTTTTTGGTATAACTTCTGGAATCAGTACATTAAATAGAATAAGTGAGTCTGTAATTATACATTTGTCCTGGTCCACTTCAATAAATACACAACACTGAATGACATTTGACGACCTTTACTAAACTTTCATAAACATGATTGTTAACCAATAATTATAACTTTCAATCAAAACATGACACAGGTGATAATAACATCCATGAAAGCAAACATAAAATAACCATAAGGGCAGCATAACCACTCACCCTTGATAAGTAGCGTCCCCCATTTGCTCACTTATCTTTGCACTAACAAGGCAGTGTTGCCCTGCTCACCTTCAATTTATTGAATTACACCACCATCCAAATAAGCAGCTCTGCTTCCTTATTAACTTATCCAACAGAGCAACCACTCACTTTCCTTCCCAACTTATTGAATTGCACATCCAACACCAGAGGGTGAATAGAAGAGGGCAAGCCTGTCCCTCTTCTCCACCCACCAGCCTGACCAGGCTGTCCCCCCTCTCTCTGACCAAACTTCCAGGAATCTAACTACCAGTAAGGCACTAGGTCAGACATCATTCAGTGTACCCATCCTCCCTAACCAAGCTGGATCCAAGTCATTACCTCCTAACCCTATACCTAACTAATGGAAACAGCCAAGTGCCTAACAACTGAAAATAAACCACTGACCCCTCACTTATACTAACTTAGCAAACCATAACCTCACCACCTATCATAACTACTGCCCTGATGTAATTAAACCATACCACCTGACCACAAGAAGCCTCGCAATGCTACCAATAGCCTTACCAGCCACTGAACCCACTACTAAGCTCACCAACTCTGAAGCCATGCTGAGGCAAATGCATATCATCATGCCACATTGCAAACCCATAATACTGCCAAATGAAATTTCTTTTTTGCTGTCCAGTGAATGTAAACCTCCCCCTTAAATCACTTTTAAATTCTATTTAATAAAATGTTACCATCACACCAATTACCCATTCTAAACAATAAGACACTTAAACCATCAACATGACCTGTAGCAGTATGACCTCAAAATCACCACCATCATGGCCGGTAGCAGTACGACTTCAAAAAAACCACCATCATGGCCGACATCACAAAGAATAGACCAAGGCAGGCAAAACTAACAAAATATACCAACAAACTATAGAATGCCCGATGCCACCAGGTCACACAATGTCCATGGCATGCTATCACCATCCAGAATATAGTGAATGAACCCAGCCCAGTCTATCCTGAAACTGCAGTAACTCAAAGCTAAATCCTCCCATCAAACCCCCATCTAACTCACAAGCCTGATACAATGCAATTCACTAATCCCCTACCCCTGATGTCTGCAATAATATCTGACCCATTCAAAAGAAGCCCCTGTTACCCATAAAACAGTGTAAAATTCCACACTGATGCCCCCATACAAGATCAAACAAAACAAGACATTACCTTTTTCCTGCAGGGAAGAAAAACACAACAAACCAACAACTCAATATTTGCTGCACAGCTAGCAACCCGTAACATCCTGTCGTACAGCTCCGTCAGCCGAAACCCTCCTCAGATTCATCTCTCCCTGTCAAGTACACATTTCTTCAGTTCCCAAAGTAACTACCAACTCTGCATGTCCCAATCTGCAGTCAGAGTGATCTGAAAAAGAAAAGACTTTAAATGCTCCACACACGCATAAACCAAATTCTTAAAGACCATTATACACCACCGAAGGCAAATCTCATTTATCAACTGCATAAAATGCAGACACTACCAGATGCAAAACACCCCTGAAACATAAATGTCCTACCAAAGATCCCCTAAAATTACCTCCCAACCTCTTAGTAACAGTACAACAGATAGCTCTGTGAAATAAAACAAGGTCTTATTTTATAGCTAAAATTATCACTCTTCTACCAACATAGGAGATCTCAACGAAATGAATGACTAGACAAAGAAAAATTAAAACCAGTCACAATCCTACTATACAGCCATTTGCAAAAAACAGAGATACAGACTCCACTTACGGTTTCACTTATATGCCCTTAGGATAAGGACAACATTCACACTTGCCCGTTTAAACAACTAACAGCATGCACTGCACTCTGGATTGTGAAAACTCACTTAGCTCAATATGGCTAGGTTATGAAAAACCTCAGGACCATAAGTTTGCAAACCACCCCCAAGACAAAATAACAAAATTATCATCATACTGTTTACCACACCTGAACCCAGCATCCCCCCTCAGCCTACCCTATCTTCAAAATGAATTGCAGGACTCCACAAGCTTAGCAGCCTTAATCTACTGCTTGTCCTCAGCCTCTCCCTTAAAGTTATTCATCCCTTAGGATACCTATGCAACTAGCAAGGAATTGAAACCTGGCTTAAATCTACAAAGAAACCCAAAACTATGCCTTGCTTATGACTTCTATTTTCCCCGATGACGACAAAGCACCCAGTTCCAGAAATATCCCAAAAACACCTGCATACCTGTAATGTTTCCTGAAACCCCAGCTACAAATAACTGAGTAGAATAGGATCACCTGATACCTCATTGTGCACCACTCCAGCCACCAGCATATCCACCCAGCAGAATCCATTACCTTTCAGCTCTGCTTCCTTCAGGCCACTGACCTCTTCCCACCTGTGACCTCACCACGTGTAGCTCCAGCATTCAAAACCCCTTTGCAGCCATTATATCAATGTGTGTCTCATAGGTCACTTTATGTAGTTATGCAGTTGGCTGAGGTGTATGCCAGCCTACAAAATCCTACTGCACTACCGTTAGTTAAAAAACTGTAAAAGTCTATACCGAGGACAAGCCATAAGCAACTGTGACGCAAAGGCCGGAGACTAGAGAAATTATTTTTACACAATTAATGGACTTACCGAATTAATAGGGTAAGGTAACAAGCAGTGTGGCCAACCTGTCAACCTCCTGCAACAAGAAATCTAGACAAAGTCACACAGCACATGTCAAACCCTGCCATGCTACACCTATGGCTGCAGGGAGGACATGCGGACTCCACTGCTACTGAATCTGAACCATAAATCAAATCAATGAACCCACAAGCTATTCCCCTCCCTAAATGTTAAAAGTATGACCCTTCAATTCCTTACTTACCTTCATCTGTGGTACCTAGATATAACAATCCCTAAACAAAACCCAAACAGCCAGATACACGTATGTGCATTCAATCACACATGTTCAATAACCCTGATAACTTCGCCTATGTTATGTCAGAAAAGCAGACCCCATGTTCAGTCATTCAGTTATCCACATAACATTACCTAAAAAAAAAAAAAATAGTCCTCCATTCATTCATACACAAAACCATGTACAAATACATCTTTAAATTCAACGTGCAGGAACAGTTTACCAAAAGTAATTACCCCCCTCACAGCTTTATGAACATCACAAAACCATTAACTTAGCAGATAATGCTCCAACTGTAACTATACCTCTTAACGTCATAGAGCAATAAATCTGGTCAAAGCCATAACTAACCCCCCCCAACATAGGACAATGGCCCATCTATTTCTTTTTTTAATGAGAAGGCACAAGGCACTCCCACACACCAAAACATCTGAACCTCGAAGTGTTCCCTCACAACTACCTGCTGTATTTTCCATCCCCAATCCTCCCAAACTTACCAACGTGCTGCCAAAAGCCACAACTCTTTAATCAGTAGACCAACATATAATTCAACCCTGACCTCCTGCACCAGCTACAAAGTCCAAAATACCTCCATCATACCTCTCCACATCTACCTACATTTATTCTTCCTCGTGCGAAAATAAACACGAAGGGGTTACCAGCCTGTCATGTACCCAATTACCACCTACTTCTGTTTCTTGACAGCAACTATGCCTCATAGCCTATGAAACTCGCTACCACTTGGTGCAAAAATCACTGAACCAGGACAAAAGCATACGATCCACCATGTATTCAACAGCACTGCCTCTCCAGAGTACCCATAAAATGATCAAACCCCAGCCACTCAACTCCAACATCTGTCTGCCTCCTGACTCCTGCAATCCACCCAAATGTCTTCCTTTTATTTTTTTCTTTCTTTGAATTACCAACTATACCATGACACCACAACAGAATGGCCCACACCCCCACCACATAGAACGACACAGGCAGGCCAAGCAAATACAAGCCAAACCAAACGTGACAACAACAAGCCCCCATGCAACTCAAGCCACAGATGCACCGGCGCACCAACAAAACAGTCCCCCAGCTCCACCCACGCTGACCAGAGACCACAAAATTCAACATGGGGTCCTAAAACATGAAATGCTTATCCACATGGTATGACTTTAAAACTACCTCTGCTTTAGCTGCTACATATTTCCAATGCTTCTCATGCTCTCATATGACATCACCCATCTCTATCACCAAATAATATAAAATGTGTTAAAATAATTCTCTGGTTACCACTATTGTTGTTTTCAAACACATAAACCTCAGTCAAGAGCCAATATGACAACTGCAACAAAGCATGTAACCACCAAGGCAGACCACCAACAACAAAATGAACTTCATAAGTCAGAGACCCAATAAGCACCCCACAAGCAGCAACGACACAGAGGCAATAAGAAATGCAAATCACAACCAGCCATGAGATTGCTGCAGCTTCACCAACAGTGTGACCACCAGTTCCTCTCAGCTCCCAGTCACACAAACAAAGCAGACATACACAGTTTCCAAATACTGTTCTTACCAAGTAGGTAGAGCAGGTCACGCTTTAGCATAACTTTCCTGTAGGGTATGAAGTCTGAAAGACAAAATGTCTATCGTTACTTCCTCCCTTCCTCGCTTCAGACTTCAGTAAATTACCCTCAATTTGCCAGCACCACAACTGCATGAAAATTGGACTGAAATATGAGGCAAGATCTGCACCATCTATGCAAACCAACAACTGATATGAAGTGTGGTTTTTATTTTATTTTTTCTTTGAATTAACTGACAGAAAAGCAATCATTCCTACTAATGCAATCCAGAGGGGGGAGGCATACTCTGTTAACACCATAACTCTTGACAGTTAAGCCCACCATGTGCATGCCCCACCTTGGGCCATCAATTGTATGCACCCCAAAAGCCTGCAAAAAGAAATCTGAAACCTAGCATGGCAGAAACAGTCCAACTAAAATCACACATGCAGAGGAACTGTTGCAAGCAAAAACTTCCCTATTTCTCCTACTCAAAGGGAAACATATCCAGCAAGACTCTAACATGATTGTAATGAACAGCGTCCTTCCCGCCATGAAATTCCTGACATGCCAACCCCACCTCTGGACAATTACCTTTTTTATACTCAGTGCGACTACACTGCACCCACAGAAATCATACACAAACTTGAAATCAGGCAGCCCAATTTCCAGGGATGCCAAGCTGCAATCTGCCACTGCCAAAGACTAGGAAAAGTTGTCCAAGCACCCAACTCCAAACCACTAGGTGATACAAACACCCTGTCCCCATCCAACAGACACAACACACCACTTGAGTACAACAAACTTAAGCCGCTATGTCCACCAACAGCGTGCATTTTTATTTACTTTTTTAATTATAAACATGTAGTCTTGACAGTTCTGCTTCTCCTTATGTACAGGAGCCTCGTGGCCGACGGAAACACATTACCATGAGACCTACTGCCCAGCTGAATAGGTGGAGAAAACCGTTGAATGGAACAACAGGCCAAGCACAGCATGAATTCTCCAAAGGGCTGGAAGTCTGAACCCAACTGCCTGCCACAATCCTCTAACCTGACACCAATGATTTCTTGCTACTCTGCCAGAAATCCACCACTTTATGTGGACATGACATCCTGAAAAAAATCTGAACCCTTGAGAGGTAAGACCCTAATTCACTGGCATCATCATCCTCCCACCGACATACCAAAAAATTACACACAGTAGTAACAACAACAACAACAAAAAAAGGGCAACTTTAATTGTAGCAAACTGAAAACCCCAATGTATCGATATTGCCATTATGACCCAATATGGTCAAAACCCCATTGTTACAGAAATATAAAAAGTACTATTCCACCTTACTCACCTCCTTCTCCATATTACTAATGACCCAAAGCCCACCTGTCCACCAAAATTCCTACAGGTTGTCTGGAACGTAAACCAGCTCTGTAACAAGTTCACGCCAAAAATATGACTCCTACCTCAGTTACACTTGACAAAACCCTCTAAGCCCCTCCCTACCCTTACCTCATTTCCTCCTAAAAATCCCTCCATCCCATTTAACCCTATCTATGTATCTAACCCCACTTGAAGATGTCCCAGGACAAAATGGTCTGTTCCAAACCTCATTTATCATTCCATAGTGTATTATAGAAATTCCTAAAATCCTTCCAAAAAAGATAACATTTTACATGAAACAATTATATGATACCAATCAGCATTTTCTTCCTTACATCTCTAGCATTTCATATCATTTTTTTGTTATTTTACCAACTTTTTGTGGAGTTAAATCTTCCAGTGTGGGGAAATTGTTGTTTTCCTACTGATTTTAGGAGCTTTTTATTGTTAGTTGTAAATTCTTCATTATTGATTTTCATAGAGTAGCTCCAATAAGAGTCCTCAATGAAGTTAAAGTGTGACCTAACAGTTTTATAAATCATAATCATAAATGAGGTACCTTTTATAGAGCTATTTATAATATTATATAATAACTCTAAAGTTTTTGTTGTACTGTTCCCCTGAAAATCTAAGAATTGTATTATGTTATTGTGGAAGAATTCTTTACAGACCTGTATGTCTAACCAATTTCTATTATCTAAGCTATATCTGGCAATTAAGTGGTTAGAGGAGTGAACTTTATTTATAGACGGGAATTAATTCCAGTAAAGTAGGTTTTTCTTTTGAAATTCACACATTTTATTAGGATCAAATGAAATTAAGCATTCATTAGTATAAGCAATTGGGAAGATGGATATTAATAAGTTTTTGATGGAATGATTAGATAAGGTGAATGTTTTAAAGTTCATTAGAATCAGATTAATAAAAGAGCAGGTCTTTTGTACACGTTTGTTATCTTGTGTATACTTTTTTAAAGACAAAATGAAGATATTTTTATTTAGATTAATAATGGGTTCAATTAGTGGTCTGTTATTGGAAAATAGTATTGATTCATGAATTGTTTTCCAACATGAGGAGTAAGATGGACTTAACCACAAAAAATCATGTTAAGGGTAGCTGCATTTAAATAAAATTCAATACTCAGGAAACTGATGCCTCCTTCTTCCCAGCTTGCAGTTTGTCATTGTACAGATATCCTGGGTTTTTTGGGGGTAATAAAGGAACTTTATTAAAAGGTTATTGATTTGATGTATAGTTTGCTTAGGAGGGGGATAATCAAGGAATGACTAACATATAGACACTTAGGTAATAATAACATCTTAATTAACACTAATCTATCTTTGAATGTAAAAAAAAACATATTCCAGTTATTTATAAGACTTAAGATTGTGTTTTTTAAGTTCTTATAATTGAGATAGATTGTATCCTTAAGGTTTGAGTTTATAAAGGCACCCAAGTATTTAATTTGTGTTATGTCCCAGTTGACGTGGTTATAATTTTTTAAATTTGTTGTGATATTCTTGTTTATTAAAAGGGTTTGGGTTTTGTTATGATTGAATTTTAGACCTGAATGACTTTCAAATAAATCTATTGTATTTAGCAAATGATCCACATTGCATCTGCTTGATGACTCTTAGAGAAGATAGCTTATCTAGTCTGATCTTTAAGAGCAACTGATATTCTACCTGCATTCCATCTCTTTTCCTCATTACCCATTCTCCCACAGCCATAGCAGGGGAAAGATCAAGGGGGTGCTGTTGCCCTGGGCAACATGCTGTCAGGAGGCTTCATTGTGCAAGAGTACAATATCCGCATCACTTTATGAAATCATGATGCTACTGCTTCTTCATAAATGAATGTTGATACGGCACTTGTAGTCACACTGACCATGTAGTAAAAGTACCAGTTTTATTTGTAGCAAGCAACTTGCTACATTATCAGAGCAGAATAACTTTTTTATTTTTATTTTGGTATTCTTGAGAGGACTTAATTAAGTTTTCTGGCTCCACAACTTTGAGTTGAGATGGGGCACTAGTTCAAAGAAATGCTCAGGGTGCCAGATGTTATGGATATGGTTCTTCATTCCCCACCTGCATTATCTTGGCCTAAAGGGATCCATGAATTACCTCAGCACTTCCCATAGTTTCACATTCCTCTCTGTTAAGATTTCTTATAAAGATTCATGGTTCACATGCTGTCTGTATTTGTTGGCCTGTGCCTTATCATTTCTGTCTTGAATGCATCCATAAATTTCCTCTGATCCACTTATAATTTCATTTACATCACTGTGAAGAAATGATTTCAGAGTTTCAGGGCACAGCTGTTCCTTCCATCATCTGCTATTCACTACAATCTTCTGCCTTTGCATCTACCTTTCCTTTTCAGGGTAACCTCTTCACATCTCCCTGATGAAGTTGTTTTCACCAATATTATATTCCTACCTCTATTTAGAAATCTGGTAGGTTTAAACCCAGTTCCCTAACCTTTGGTCATATCCTTTATTTTAATCCTGTGCACATTTCTGGTAATCTGATGCTCATCTTCTGGCATGGCCTCTAGAATTGTACAAGGTATTCAAGACATTGCTTAATTATGGCATTCGATAAAGTAAGCCAAACCTCTCACTTCTGGAGTACGTTCATTGCATGGATACACTCCAGCATTTTGTTTACTGCTGCCCCTGCCCTACCACACCTCCCCTGTTTGGTCATTCCAGATGTAATAAAGACCAACAGATCCATTCCAGTCCTTACATAATCCTGAATAATCACCAGTAAGTTAGCTAATATGTAAATAAAAATAACTTGTACCTGACAATATTTCATTTTGAATGTTAGTTTGGAATAATGTGTCAATAATATACAACCCGGTTTATAAAAACATTGCCTAAAATATGAAGAAACAGCATGGTAGTTGAAGAATTAAATGCCTCAATGAACAAACAAAAATTCAAATGGCTAAAACAAAGAGGTCACAAAAACAGCTACTAGGGAGTAAAATGATGCTTTAATAAAAGAAAATAAGAACTGTTAGTGCTTTTGTGTCTCTTCAAGACACTTCATCAGACATATTTAATTTCAGTATCAATGCATGAGCCCATCTATACCCCAGTAGTGGATTAGAGATGATAAAGCTTTGCATTATTGATTTGTTTGAAAGCTCATCACACTTAGTAACCTTATTAGCATAATCGTGATAAAAAGCAAGGTTTTCATTAT
The DNA here is from genome assembly GCF_019279795.1 of Protopterus annectens. Taxonomy (NCBI): domain Eukaryota; kingdom Metazoa; phylum Chordata; order Ceratodontiformes; family Protopteridae; genus Protopterus; species Protopterus annectens. The sequence goes on along the minus strand of NC_056741.1, from coordinate 1,482,738,153 downwards.
GTGGCATTTTGTTTTATAGTGCTCAGTATGTAATACCAATGCACATGGATCTCTGAGTGTGCTAACATGTAGGGGAAGTGAAAACAGGCAGGATTACTGGTAATACAGTCAATGTTCAAAGGAAAATGGCTGACATACACACTGTCACACAATGGTGCATTATGTATGGTATCACTGCCCTTGCCAAGACAGAGACATAACACTATGTGGATGGACTAAAGACTCACCATGAAAGAGCATGGGGGACAGGCAGGGCAGGTTGCAGTAATGGAATTTATGCAATCAGCCAGGGGGCAGGGCACAGACAGGGCAGGTTTCCATCCTGTGGATGGTGTTTCCTAGCAGGTCACAAAGAACAGTGTGGCTGTCTTTGTATCACTTTATAGACACATAAAGAGTAGTATAGGCTAATGGGGATGCTAGACATGCAGTACAAAAGGCATGCCCTGCGTGGTTGGCATAGTTGAAAGTTTAAGCACATGTGGATCACATCCCCAGAACTGCCACACTATGACAGTATCAAAACAATTGCCTCATAACACAACTGACCTATTACTGCTTCAATACAATGTAAGCACCTTGAAAACATCACACTGCAGGAGACTGAGGAGCTCCTGCACCCCCCACCAAACCACCACACACACACACACACACACACACACACACACACACACACACACACACACACACACACACACACACAAACTGTCTATGAGAATCCTGATCAGGATTAAAGTCCTAACCGTGGATGCTCACTTGGATATGACCAACACTCATCTGACACTACTGTAGGTATTCCCACTCAGATATCAAACTCATTGTCCCTAGGTTCAGCACTAGCTGACTCCCTTTTAATTGTGCAGCAACTAATGCTTACCAATGCCTAATAGAATACTAGATGACATCCATCTATGAGAAGCACACAGCTTGACATTCCAGCATGCTACATATTCCCCTGGACCACATGCCTCCAGAACTGACAGTGCATGTTTGCATGGCACACACAGCCAGTATTCCATCTCTGGAATCCTCAGTAAATCATCCGAAGACATGAACTATGACACCCCACAATCTCTATGCATGTAAGTGCTAAACACAACTATCATTCATTACCTTTCCTTCTACAAAGCATTGCTAACCTGCTACTAATATTCCTGTCTGTACAAAGGAGAATTCTCATATTCTCATATTAGTTTGTTAAATGTTATTTATCCTGTAAGTAATTCACAATTGTTATGTACTGTTACTTTCTGTTTTTTGTTATGTTGTGGAGCTTTTCTCCTCCGCTGAAGAGGGGTCTCTACTCAGTTGTACTAACCTGGTTAATAAATGTCAAATAAATAAATGTTGAAGACTGTGTCCTGCCCAGCTCATCTGGTTAATTTTCGTATGGTCATATATGACACACATAGTGACCAGTCAGTGCATTATTATGTGCAATCAGAATGTGTCAATGTATAAATTAGTTTTGTTGTATGACTGTGCTATTTTGGCCCACAGTTATGGAATGGATTAAACCTGTTTGCTAATGTCACAAAGTATTGCACCAATCTCAACGTGCAACAGCTGGGATGCGTGGCTGTACCTTTGCTGCTAGCACAAGCCATCTCAGCCTGCAACAGCTGTGGTGCCTGGCTCTACTTATGTTGCTAGGACATGCCAGATCAGCCTGTGACAGCTGTGATGCAAAGCTATACCTCTGCTGCTAGCATATGCCATCTCAGCTTGCAATAGCTGGGATTGCCTGGCTGTGTACCTCTGCTACTAGCACAAGCCAGATCAGCCTGCAACAGCTGTGACACCCAGCTCAACCTCTGCTGCAAGCACAGGCCATCTCAGCCTGCAACAGCTGTGACACCTGGCTCTACGTCTGCTGCTAGCACAAGTCATCTCAGCCTGCAACAGCTGTGACACTCAGCTATATGTCTGCTGCAAGCACATCAGCTCACCCTGCAGCAGCTGTGACATCCAGCTCTACTTCTGCTGCTAGGACAAGCCATTTCAGCCTGCAACAGCTGTGACACATGGCTCTAATTCTGCTGCTAGCACAAGAATTTTCAGCTTACAACAGCTGTGACACCCAGCTCTAGTTCTGCTCCTAAGACAAGCCAGCTGAGCATGCAACAGCTGTAACATCAAGTTCTATTTCTGCTGCTAGGACAAGCCAGCTCAGCATGCAACAGCTGTGACACCCAGCTCTACATTTGCTACTAGTACAAGCCATCTCAGCCTGCAACAGCTGTGACACCCAGTTCTATGTCTGCTGCTACGACAAGCCAGCTCAGCCTGTAGCAGATGTGATGCCCAGCTTTACCTCTGCTGCTACCGCAAGTATGTCAGCCAGTGCTACAGTCTCTCCTTCCTCTAACTCCTTTTGTATCTCTGTGTTGTTAAGTATGGTGCACACTACTCTTGCACTAAGTCTCTGACTTATACTACATGCATCACCCGATGTATCCAGCAGTGGAAACAGGACATCAGCACTCAAAACACGTGGTTGACTATGTCCCATATTGTAGTCATGTATGGCTGCAGGTGGAGGCCATCACCCGGGGCTCTAAGGCAATTAAAGCACCAAATGCAACACTCAACAAATACCAATCAGGAGACATGTAATGGGGGGTATTATCATCATACCATGAAAGTCCATGTCAGGGTGACATGCAATGGGAGGTTATTATCACCCAATGATGAGGTCCGATCAGGAGACACGTAATGGGGAGGTGTTATCATCACTCCATGAAAATCCATGCCAGGGTGACACATAATGGGGGGTATTATATCATTAATAGTTATTTCCTACCTATTTTTATGCAAGTGTTCTAAATGGCCTTTAGAACTGGCAAAGTGTACCTCTATCCATATCTCTTAACCTGCAGTAGTTTAAAATAGGTACAAAGGCCCATGACAAGTATTTACCTCTGCATGAATGCACTCTTTTCCTTGCTATCATAATCCTGCTGTAGGGTATAAGCGGAGATCATAAATACTGCCATATCTTTACACTGGAGTCTGATTACTATGAGTATGTTACTAACTTATATATTATCCTTTACTGTCTTCTGAAGTATCTCCACAATTCTCACACCATTTCTACTCTGTCCTCCCCTGAGTAGTAGACTCTGGATCCCACCATCTTGAGTCCTGGGTACAGGTGATATCCAGCCTTCTCCTTGCCATCATATCCACTTACAAGCACCATCCTGTCTGTAAATACATCCAGCCAAACATCTGGACATCTAATTAGCATAGAATTTGATTATGAAACAGTACATCACTCGTACCAATTCAAATACAAATGTGGGATACTACCCATAAACATATTTAAAAATCAAAGTGACCAAAATGATGGAAACATAAACACATCATCAAAGAAAACAATGTAAAAACAGGAGACTTTAATGAACTGCATTGGAAAATTGAGCAGGGGAGAAGTAATGTGTGAAAAATCTTTTTGTAAAGTATTGATGCTACAAGTACATTGGCTATGTATTATAGTTTTCTATGTGCTAGACAGTTTCAAAAATCATGTATAATGAGAGGGATGCAGAAAATTGAATGAAATGTTAAATCAAGCTTGAAAATAGGGACAGACCTCCGAAAATAGGTACATCATGTTTAAGGATAAACCAGGTCTAAAAATATGTACGTTCCTTCAAAGTAGACACAATTGAGATGTCTTCATCTACCCACTGGACAACTGTGAAAAGTCCCACATTAAAATGCTGCTACAGGTTTCTTGTGTGCCAGATGCGAGAATCATAGTTACTGCCTGGGTGGTATACAGATAAATTATACATAATATCCCCTGCACTGAACACCACCTAACAGTTGATGGGAGGGAACCCTTCTCATAGATATACCGGATTCCATATAGAGAAGCTGACACCTTTATAGGTAGGTGCAGCCAGAGGTCAATAGTAAAATGTTACAAATTCTTCCTGTGTCCACCCAGAGAAATTATATTTTGTGACAATGTGTAGTACTTTAGCAGAAAAGATTTAGAATGCTATTAAAAGGCATTGGCATATTTTATTGTCTGATAGTAAATTGAATTCTGTTCTATCTCAGACTCCGTTTATCTCCTGTCTAGTAAGACCTAACTTAAAAGCTAAATTAGTAAGTTCTAGATTTGATTCTGTGAAGCACAGTTACAGATGTGGCAGTGTTATATGAACTAGACCATGGAGTGTCTGGCTAGAGGCACTACCTGGTGTTTTTCTAAAGGGAGCTTTCATGTTCATGGATGCTTGTCTTGTAAATCTATTATGGGTTATTTATGTAGTCACTTGTTCTTGCAGTTTGTTTTACATAGAAAAGACACACAGAATGGTGAAAATAGGAATTATGGAACACAAAAAATTGGAGGAATAAAAATTTTTGAAAATGCTGTTGTTGACCATGAGGGGAGTAAACATTGTGGGGATGTTACTATTTTAAAATTGTATATTATGAAACAGGTATGAGTTACATCTGAATGTAGTCAGCAATATTTTCTAGACGTGTAAGATAAAATGGAAATAGTGCTCATTTTACAGTTTAATACATTACAGCCTATTTCACAGAGAGTAACTTTTAAATGTGGATAGTATAATTCCTTTTGAATTTGATTATTCATGTGATTGGTTATGTGATCCAATTGTTCTACGTGATTTTGTAATTTATACTCAATTGTCTTTTTGTAACTTTAACCTTTGAAGGACTATTAGCCCAAGACACTAGTTACTTTTTAATAAAGTTTTTTTGCAGCATTTTATTTATTGAGATATAATTCAATTATTGTTTATGGTTAGGTGCAGTTAGTGGACCTCACCGGAAAGAACTATGTGATAGAATGTCCAATTAGTTCTAGTTATCTTCCCTGATGTCTGTGGAAATTAAATGCACTTCTCCAAATGCATTAACATGATACCTCAGAAATAATGCAAGATTTGTGAGGCCAAGGCCTTCAAAACTCTGAGTAGGACATTGAAATTTAGCAAGTAAGGTTTATGCTACACGTCAAATGGCATAGACAGTCTGCCTATCCCCCCATGTGAGGCAGCACATATCTTCTATGTCCCATATGATGTCCCTGTCAACATGACAATAGGCTATTATGTCTGAGTTGTGGAGGTCATGGCATATCAGACACAGCCAGACTCACTTAAGATGTGTAGCTCAATAACATTCAAATTCATGGACACTATCCCCCGGATTCATGAAGCTCGGCGCAAGGCCGGTGTAAGGCCTGCGCCGGCCGTGCGGCATATAAATGGTGTAGTAGCGCCATAGGCATATTAATGAAGGTGCGCCGCTACCACATCCACGTGCATAGGACACGTGCGCGAGTGCATGGGGCATTACTAAGCTGCGCCCGGAGGCGTGTCAATGTCGGCTGGTGATGAGCAACCTAAACTGCTGAATATTATAGCCTGCCTGCAATAGTAATCGCACCTATCAGTGTCAGTGGATAATGAAACGTATGCAAAGCATGCAAGACAGTTCCCGGCCACACAAAATGGAGAACCAAACAGAAATGCACGCAACATAATATGAGTTTCCGTCCATGGAACAAATGATATTTAAAATCGTGTGTCCGTAATGTACTGCACTGTCAGAAGTTATACCCAGTGGAAGTGAAGCGCATCATGTCAGCGCGCCGCCAATACACACGTCTAGTCCCATGGGTATGGTCACCAGCAGTCCCACAGTGGTAGTGATAGTACACAGCAGGGCAGTTGTGGCTATATAACAACCGTAAAGAAACCTGACAGTCCAAATTGTATACCAAACACACACAAACATATGTATATTAAAATGTGCTATACACATGAACAGGAACGTAATCGTCATATACACATAGGATGCTATATGCAGAACCGGGATATCCAAAAGTATAACCCATGCATGCAAATGCAATATGCAACAATCCCTGTATAGCACATAACCCGCACCCATGTCCGAATGTCCACCAAATCCAGCTACCAGCCTTGCGCATCCGTACACCTACACATAGCGAGTATTCCCCATATGTAGTAGGAAGTACCATCCTAGGCAGTGTCCGGACTGCAAATATGTATCCCACGTTCGTAAAAATCCCATCACAGGTACGTAAATCCAAATGCCCGTGCGTTAATGTTACGGCAAAATGTGTGTACATCCCGCATGGGATAAGTAACCTGTTGAAACCTCAGAGTTGTTTACACGCCACGGTGTCCATTACTGTACACATCTGGACAAAACATGTATGTGTAGTCATGGTACTGTTCAGTTTCTACACAGACATGCAAATCATACTATGCAGGATGGAATAGCTGTCCACCATGCAGGTCACCCCACTAGGGTTGCCACCTGTTCAGATGGCCAAGGTGGGACATCCCTTGTAGAAATGTGAGAATTTGCAGGATAAAACATACCCCTGGCCAATGCAAAGGACAGAATTACACGTGCATGCCAAGATAAAGGCTTATGCCATAGCATTTGAATAGCTTATGCTATCCCAAATAATAGTTATCTGTACCAGATACAAAATACCTGTATCATGCAACTAGTACAGAAAATAAGAAATATATTATTGTCTTAAAATCACAGGACATTTGCCATGTCCTAGGTGTCATCGCAGGTGACAACTGTCCAAATTGGGACCTCCCCTCGCAAAGAGGAACAAGTAGTAATCCTACTCCCCACTGAATTATCGACAGTATATATTCAACTCAATCACGTACCGACAACACCTCTCAACCTATTACAGCAACAAAACCTGGACAAAGCCTAAAAGGATGGGAGGACAAATAGGGACAGATGTAATTACTGCTCTCACAAGCTTCGAAAGTTCAATGAATAATAGTATGTACATAAGCAGGAAATGTTGTGAAGGATGTGGCGTAGTCCCCAGTATTACAGAGGTCCGTACATATATACTGTAACAAACTGTCACATATGTTACTGCATACCCGTAGTTAATTCATAGTTAAGTCATGTGCAAAATAATAACCCTCGTAAGAATGAATACAGGAAATAGTCAAATGTGAATGGGAACACCACTCACCGTGGATTATGTATCGTAACCACCCCCACCCATATTATGTATTGCCAACATCATAAGCTGCTGACAGGTGCCCAAACACCAGTGTCTGTAAACACAGATTAAATGTTTAAAATGGACAAACCCTGTCCATGTGCTTTGTCTGACATTTGAACATGGTCAGGGCAGTTCCGTTCACCAGGCGGACAAGCCTAAACCCAGATCACCACATGAACACCCTGACAATTAAAGACCTGTATGTGTCAGGACTATAAGCCTTTGGGTTCTGAATATCCCTGCAGTGATGAAATATGCAGCTTGGGTCCAGAGCAGTTGGGAATAGGGAATGTGTAACATGTAGTACCGCATTTTTGCCAGCAGGAGAATGGATGCCTGTGATGTAAGTGAAGCGGTGAGGCATATGTTAATGTAGCTATGTACTATGGGTATGCATATAAATGAGTCAGAACACCAAACGTATAGTGGTTACAGCATCCGGCCAACGTGAATGCAGTCCCGGTTGAACAATGACTACAGCACATATAATGTGAAAGTGTAATGAATGCGTCTGTGCTGTACAGACAGTTAAATATGTAAAGGTGAACGTGTGTTTCGCAAACGTCCGTTAACCGGATTACAGATAATTACTGGTACTGTCACAAGTAATAAAGCCCACGTAAGCACAAAGACTTAGTAAACATATGTAACCCACAATAAGGATATGCATGCGCCTGCGTGTAACCCACAATAAGGAAATGCAAGTGCGCCTGTGCGTGTGTGATCCGCTCACAGCATAGTAAATGAATGCTATTTCCCCCACGTTAGTTATACATGGCTCAAACCTGTTCACCTCGTAAAGTATGAAACCGGACAAAGCCATGCAAACTACCGGTACAAATAGGGACAAACCCCAGATATGTGCCAGAACAAACATAGAAAGTGGATAGAATAACAGGTGTGTCAGTAGCATGGATTCTCCGAAGGGTATGCAGTCGTAACCTGAACTGCTTGCCAGAATTCCCCACCGTAAGTCTCAAATGCAATGCCACTACATTGCCAGACACAGGTTTATGTAAAACACAGCGAAGATAAAGGGGCAACCAGCTGTACACTCTGCGACAATCTGTATAGTGGAAAGGTATGGTATGGATATAGATATATGTGTATACACATAATCCACAGACGTAAACCAAAGCAAGTTATGAAATGAGGATTGTACATGTATATATCTATACACAACAGACTTATGTCCCGTAGATATGACATATGTACATAAATAGGCGACGTTATATCTAATATGGGTAGACAAACAGACATGCAGGAAAGGTGAATAAACCGCAGCATTCCAAACCATTGGCCAGAAAGTGACAGTCCAGCAAGTTCTACACTTTAAACATGCAGATAGGTGTCCATTGCAGAACTCCAAAAATTGATTCTTATGTAGTGTCAACTGACATTGACGCAAAAGAAGTGACCGCACCAAATACGAAATAACTGTACATGCAACAGTATCAGGTGCAAGGGTGATGACACATGTGTCGATAGAATGTATGACGTAAGAACTGATATCCAGAGAGTGGGGAGTGCATATAAGTGTCTCCACACTTCAGTACCGCACACATTAAACATGTGTAATGAGTACTGTAGAGGGTTGTCAGGTATGGGAATCATGGGTATGCAGAAATGGGCCTAGGTGTTGTTTGGCAGAGATTTGAGGTCCGCCCGTGGGAGTGATGTGGGTATAGCACACTCCTATATTCTCAATAATGGGGCAAACCATCCACTGGATATTGCGGAAACCATTTTGGCAATATGTAAGGCCCTATATCAGTGTCATGTAGGCGATTATCATGGATGGACATGGATACGACCAAGATGGTACCCGTAACTGGCAAATTGTCAGAATAACACAGCTGCACTAAGGCATAGTACATGAAATACAAATAGGGACTATATTAGATATACCCCAGACAAAGTCAGAACATTAATAAATCCAAAACAGCAAAAAACCAAAAAATCCACAGTCCACGGTAAAGCAAGACGAAACTACAGCAAAATAGCGTATACACTTTAATTATCCGCTTTCGTACCAAAACTTCATCAGAATGAATTCAATAAAATCCACTTCCTTCTTAAATAATGATGCCAAAGTCAGGTGATCAATTAAACAATAAAAATTCAATTGTTACATAAATTCAACTATTATAAAACTTAGTAAAATTACTTTAAACAACCAAACACTTCATTAAAAACAAATATTAACAATTATCAGTTGTGTTTTAAAGCAAAATGAGTAAAAATAGCCACTTCATCTTTCTTTATGTTGAGTTTACGCTGTTTTAAAAAACACTTAACATTAACTGTCTCATTAAGACCTGGGGCTGTGTCAGATTTTAATTTAATCTGCCAAAAAGTTTCCCTTTGTAAGAGATAATTTTTGAAATCCCCCTCCCTCCCATCTTTGTACCCCACTTCCAAAATAGAGAACAAAAATTTGCTGAAGGAGGGACAAATCAAGGAATGCTTAAAAAGAGCATTCCTGTCGTCCTTGGACTTAATGGAATATAAATGTTCTCTAATATGGGTCTTCAACTCCCTAGTGGTCATCCCAATATAGAATGCCTCACACGAGGAACATAGGGCAATGTAAATGACACCGCTCGTGCTGCAATTTACATATCCAGGGACTGTCAAAGTTCTATTGGAAGTACATACAGATACATAGGGACCCATGGAAATAAATCTACAGAAATTACACTGGTTACACCTATACATTCCCCTCTTCTGGGACACTAAATGGGGAGTTCTGTTCTGCTGACCTTCCAGAATTCGTCTTAAATTAAAGCTGTTCTTTTGAACAAACTTTGGTTTTTGTCCCAAAATACGAAAAATTTCAGAATTTCCTTTTATAATCTTCCAATTTTGATTTATAATATTTTGAATATTATAACTGTCAGAACTCATTTCTAATGAGCAAATCAGATTAGTATTCACATCCCTATCTGTATCAATTTTAATTAAACTATAGGAGTCAGCCAATTTTAAATTTAATAAAGGAAAATATTTACCCTCTCTTTTAGACCAAATTTCATTAAAAGTATTGACAAGAGTTGCCTGGTCATAACCTCTATCAACAAATAAAGAGGTGATAAAGCTAAACTCTTTGACCAAATCCGCATCCTTAGAGGTCATACGGCTTGCACGGATAAATTGCCCTCTCGGTATATTATTTTTCATATATTTTGGGTGACCACTTCTGTAGTGTAAGTACCCATTATTAAATGTTCTTTTACGAAAAATACTACTATGTAGTCTATTCTCATCAAAATCCCATTTAAGGGAAACGTCCAAAAAATTGACATCTAACCCCATTGTTCCCATAGTAAATTTTAAATAATGGGAAAAAGAATTAATATCAATAAGAACTTTGTCAACAGTAAAACTGTCACCTTCAATAATAAAAAATAGGTCATCCATAAACCGACAAAAAAAGGAAATAGTATATTTACTAGTTAGAACGGGAAGAAATTGCTTCTCCCACCATGACATAACCATGTTGGCATAAGCCGGGGCTGCCGATGACCCCATGGCTACCCCTCTTTTTTGTCTGTAATATGTTTTTTCGAATAAGAAGAAATTATTCTCCAAAATTACTTCCAATAATCTACAAACTAACGAGACCATGTCATTAGAAAAGTTCGGACAACTATTAGATAAAAAATTCCGAATGGCTTCTACCCCATCTGAATGGGGAATACATGTGAATAAAGAAACCACATCTACTGTAAACATAATTTGCTTACTAGGATTCAAACCTTGTGTAGTAAGTAAATGATTTATTCGTTTTAAAAAATGCCACGAATCCCAAATAAAGGATTCCTGTACAGAAACAATTGGTCCCAAAACTGCATCCAAAAACAAAGCCAGTCCTTCAGTGACTGAATGAGATGCCGCCACAATAGGCCTAAAAGGTGGATCTAAGGTCGATTTATGGACCTTGGGGATCCCAAATAGGACCCCAATTCTTGGATACTCATTAATACAGAATTCATATAATTCAAAACTTATTTCCCCATCCATAAGAGCATCATACAGATATGACTGAATCAAAAGAAAACAATGTTTGATCTCAAGTAAAGAAACTATTTCGTATTCCTCCTTGTTATTTAACAAATCTTGCATCCCCTTAATATATGATTCCTTTCTCATTATAACTATGTTGTTACCTTTATCACTTTTCATAAAGCGAAAATTATTCGTCATTGACTGTAAATTTTTAATAGCCTGTCCCTCTCTATTAGTCAAATTATTCGAACATTTAGGACCATATTTCAATAACTTCTCCACTTCCTGAATACAGGTCTCCTCAAAAATCTTTAAAGTATGTTGCAGTTTAGGACAGTAAACAGATGGTTTAACAAATGTACGATCAGAAATGGACAAATCATTCATTAAATAATGTAAATTCAGTTTACGAGAATATTTCTTAATATCTATAACAGCTCTAACATAATTAGCTCTTGTTTGGGGGACAAAATTAAGCCCCAATTTCAAAACGTCCATTTCATCACTAGTAAACACATAATCAGTCAAATTAATGATACTGAAATGGTCGTTCACAATATTTAAGTTTCCTCCCCCGATGACTGGGAACCCAGGAATGTACGGCTCCTGGTAAACACCGTCTTGGAGGTAGTTTGATGTTTCCGACTGGAAAAAGAACCAGATGTTAGCAAAGGGACTAAATTCCCTGTCCCAGAACCATTCCCTCCAGTCTTCGTACTATTTTTAATTACAACATCCCCTTCAGCCAATGGTATAGAATTTTCAACAGTCCCTAGAGAAGGTACTTCAACTGGAACTGTTGCATTAGTTGACAAATTTTCAGCAGGTAATTTATTTACCATTTGGTCACATTCATGAACCTTAAAGGGGTCTGAAAGTTCAACTGCCACAGCAGCATAGTTCCTATTTAAATTAAGGGCCCGTTGACCTACAGGTTTTACCAATGTCCCACCTCCTTCTTTTCTGACTCCTTGGCCATAATTGTTAAAGGCCTTATAAGGTTTATTTGAAATGCCAAAATTAGTAAAGGCTGAGTCATTTTTATAGGAATCCAAGTCCCGCAACAGTTTGGAATGTTTTCTACTAATATTGTCCAAGGAAAATTCTTCCGTTTCCTTTGAAACGGAGATTATAAACTCAGAAAACTCTTGTTCACTTAAGTTCTGCTTAAAAAATGTCTCTATCTCAGAAATTTCATTTCTAAGCATATCCTTTTTAGTTATGTTGTTGTCAAATAGCAGTTTTACAAAACGTAACCCTGCTTCGTTAAAGAAGGTTGTCAAAGTTCTAAAAAAGGGGTCGCCAGCTTGCACTCCATTAGGGCATTTAAAAAATCGTAGCCCTTTTGGGACTATATTAAGTTCGAGACAGCGGGCAAAATAACAATTCTCGATATGTAAAGCATCATACCTTTTCAAAAGTTTTAATAATTGCCCCCGTTTCTTGTTAAAATCCTCATTATGAAGTGGATTGGAAATTCCTTCGACATCACCCAGTTCGTTAAACGGATTTACCGCACGGTCGAAAAACTGCTGGAATGTCGCCCGACCAATGATGCGTTGTTGATTCGAAACTGCTGAGTTAGGTTGTCGAATGGTTCCGACGGTATTCACCTCAACTTCCGGATCTTTAATAAAGCCAACTGGACTTGAAGCTCGGATGGTCATCTCTGGATCGTTAGCCTTTGTGACCAAAAATTTCAATGAGTTCTTAATCTCCGTCAAAGTAGCTAACAACAACATATTTAAACTCCCTGAATCAGATGAAGGAGTCGCATGAACACTTAGATTCAATAAAGGATCGTCGATAGCCTCAGCCATGGAAATGCACAAAACTAATAAATCCAAAACAGCAAAAAAACAAAAAATCCACAGTCCACGGTAAAGCAAGACGAAACTACAGCAAAATAGCGTATACACTTTAATTATCCGCTTTCGTACCAAAACTTCATCAGAATGAATTCAATAAAATCCACTTCCTTTTTAAATAATGATGCCAAAGTCAGGTGATCAATTAAACAATAAAAATGAAGTTTTGGTACGAAAGCGGATAATTAAAGTGTATACGGTATTTTGCTGTAGTTTCGTCTTGCTTTACCGTGGAAAGTCAGAACATTGTGAGAATACTGGCGTACCCATGAATACGGATGTTATGAGTGTTACTAATCATGTAATGGAAATGTCAGTCACTATTATCCACCGCACAGTTCGTAATGCCTTGTCAGCAATTTACCAGAAAGGCACATCACTATGACAAATGTAACAAGGGCAAAGGTCAAACGTCAGGGCGTTTACCCATAATGTGTACAGGTTAGGGGTATGAAGGTAACCTGTTCAAAATACATGTACAGAACTAGTGATACTAGGTGGACAGGTGAGAAGAAAGACATCAGGACAAATGAGAAAACATGTACAAGTCACACACGTGTACTCCGACAAATGTGAATGACAACGTATGCCCTGTGAATGTCAATGTGGAAGGTTAATAGACACAAAAGTAATGTGTCCCTCAGGGTGCCATGCAGTGTCACCGTAACAATGTCCAGTCCCCCAGACACGTACGTGAGCTCTGCCACTGACGGAAAGCGCAAATACCGATGCACACATACGGTACATGATAGACCAATTAGTGTGGATAAGCAGCTGTTGGCCTGTGTGAGGAATACAACTGTCTGGGTGGGTGTGTCCTGCAATATAAATGTAATGGCATGTGGCCTGTGATGCCGCCATACAGTGTGTATTGGTGTCAGAAAGTTGATATTTTGTATCAGACACATACTCCGCAACTGTACAGATTTACGCAGAATGTGCAGAGTTCTGCCTCATATGTTTGGTGTGTTCCACGTAACAACAGTAGCATTCTGGCACTTTCATGATAACTGAAGACATGAAATAATGACAAACATGTGAGTAAGACACCAAATCCGACAGAAAAGCCATACTAATGCAAAACCTATTATTGTGTCAACTATCTACGTTTGTAAGAGCAACATGTCAATACTGCCCCTATGTGTCCCACTATCAGATAAGGCCTTGTCCAGCATCTTGCTCTAGGAGGTGGAGTGGTATGAACAGAAACAGATACATGTGTGAGGAAACAGCAATATCGACTGCAAGATAACGCAGAAGGTATGAAATGCGCTGCAGTAGGACGTGCAGTACTGTCCGCAGGTATGTGCTGACATGTCAAATGACACAGCAGTCTACATGAAGAACCTATAGGGCTGTCACCTTTACAAATGATGATAGTGGGACATACCCACAGACATGCACACAGCACAAATAGACATACACACATCAAAACTAGGCCATGATACATGAAGCCTCCGGCGTGTAAGAGTACAGTGAGAGTACAGCAAGGATAGATGTCTGCCAAAATATACAGCAAACGCCTGTAAGGGTGTGTAACACCGCCCGTAACAAGGACGTTGCATGGACAATGTTGGGAGTTGCAACACACCCCATTGGTATGTGAAAGCTATGCAAATATGCGATACATGAAACAGCCAGCTGTCCATGCAAGAGCAGAGTTATGGGCAGAAAATAGATTATATATATATATATATATATATATATATATATATATATATATATATAGAGAGAGAGAGAGATACAGACATACACACACACACATGTGGCAGGGCTGGTAATCAAACCTACACATGACTACCCTATCACACTACAGCATGACGCATTTACAGAACACGCTACCGAGATTACTAAACACAGCAGACACACAGGCATTCTACTAGGTGCATGTCAACATCCGCAAAGACAAAGACGTCAGCAGGATACATCTGGCTGGCCTGGGAATTGAACTTACACCTAACTACCCTATCACACTACTGAATGATGCATTTACAAAATGCACTACCGAGATTACTGAACACAACACTCCCAGAGGCATACTTCTAGGTGGGTGACATCATCCACAAAGGCAAAGACGCCGATATGGAATGTATGTGTTGTGAGGCATCTAAAAGCATTTCTGTGTCCCCAGGCAGCTGGGAACACATACACACACACTCGGAAGGGCTGGGAGTTGAACACACACCTACCTACTCTAACACACTACAGCATTATGCATTTACAGAACGCGCTACCGAGATTACTGAACACAGCACTCCCAGAGGCATACTTCTAAGTGGGTGACATCATCCGCAAAGGCAAAGACGCCGATAGGGACTGTATGTGTTGTGAGGCATCTAAAAGCATTACTGTGTCCCCAGGGAGCTGGAAACACACATCACACACACTTGGAAGGGCCGGGAGTTGATCACAAACCTACCTACTTTAACACACTATAGCATTACGCATTTACAGAATGCGCTACCGAGATTACTGAGCACAGCACTCCCAGAGGGATACTTCTAGGTGGGTGACATCATCCGCAAAGGCAAAGATGCCGATAGGGACCGTATGTGTTGTGAGGCATCTAAAAGCATTACTGTGTCCCCAAGCAGCTGGAAACACACACACACACACACACACACACACACACACACACACACACACACTTGAAAGGGCCGGGAGTTGAACACACACCTACCTACTCTAACACACTACAGCATTATGCATTTACAGAATGCGCTACGGAGATTACTGAACACAGCACTCCCAGAGGCATACTTCTAGGTGGGTTACATCATCCACAAAGGCAAAGACACCGATAGGGACTGTATGTGTTGTGAGGCATCTAAAAGCATTACTGTGTCCCCAGGCAGCTGGAAACACACACATACTTGGAAGGGGCGGGAGTTGAACACACACCTACTTACTCTTATACACTACAGCATTACGCATTTACAGAACGCACTACCGAGATTACTGAACACAGCACTCCCAGAGGCATACTTCTAGGTGGGTGACATCATCCGCAAAGGCAAAGATGCCGATAGGGACTGTATTGTGTTGTGAGGCATCTAAAAGCATTACTGTATCCCCAGGCAGCTGGAAACACACACACATACTTGGAAGGGCCGGGAGTTGAACACACACCTACCTACTCTAACACACTACAGCATTACGCATTTACAGAACGCGCTACCGAGATTACTGAATACAGCACTCCCAGAGGCATACTTCTAGGTGGATGACATCATCCGCAAAGGCAAATACGCCGATAGGGACTGTATGTGTTGTGAGGCATCTAAAAGCATTACTGTGTCCCCAAGCAGCTGGAAACACACACACACACACACACACACACACACACATACTTTGAAGGGACGGAGTTGAACACACACCTACCTACTCTAACACACTACAGCATTACGCATTTATAGAACGCGCTACCGAGATTACTGAACACAGCACTCCCAGAGGCATATTTCTAGGTGGGTGACATCATCCGCAAAGGCAAAGATGCCGATAGGGAATGTTTAGAGAGTGAGCAGTCTGAAAGCATATTACCGTCCCAAGGTAGACGTACACAAACACGCCAGTGCTGTCATCGGGCCAACTAAATATCTACGGAGCACAACAACACTGAATAGATACAGGATGTGCCACAGACAGTACACCATTTGAGAGAGCAACAAGTGTGCTCAATGTAGGCATCCATCCTGGTATTTAAATTGGACATCTGGTGCCTGGATGACCACCATGGCGATACAGGATGTCAATGGCCATGCCCACATGCTTAGTATCACACATCTGTTTGGAATATACTGTGTGTCCATCTACACAATGGCGTACTGGGCATGCTCACACACTTAGCTGTTGCAAAGGGCCAACTTGCATGCACACGGAGTCTAATCACGGAAGGGTGCAGTGTGGAATGTACTGTGTGTCCATCTACACAACGGCATACTGGGCATGCTCACACACTTAGCTGTTGCAAAGGGCCATCTTGCATGCACACGGAGTCTAATCATGTACGGGCGCAGTGTGGAATGTACTGTGTGCCCATCTACACAACGGTGTACTGGGCATGCTCACACACGTAGCTGTTGCAAAGGGCCATCTTGCATGCACATGGAGTCTAATCACGGAGGGGTGCAGTCTGGAATGTACTGTGTGTCCATCTACACAACGGCATACTGGGCTTGCTCACACACTTAGCAGTTGCAAAGGGCAATCTTGCATGCAGATGGAGTGTACACACAGAAGGGCACAGTAAGGTATAACTGCCCTCAAGCACAGGGCGGTCACACATGCAGTGACCTGTACACACACAGCTGCCATCACAGCTGTCACAGGTGCAGGTCACACACGTACACACTGCAGTGTACACTGTAGCTGTCAAGTCAGCACCATGTCATTGGTGCAGCACTACACAGCCTTACGGTCCCACAACACCATGTGACACATGACCACTGGGCTGTACAGTGGTGTACACCAGCTGTGCTTAGTACACATGTACCAACAGGGATCCAACAGGTGTTATGCATTGCAATGATACCAGTATACATGAACAGGTCGGCTCAAGACATACCATGGCCCTTACACTGCTGTGACACCTGACTGTTGCTGTACACCAATGAACACACATCTGGGTATGTCATACATGTGATTGTGTGGAAGTGTGCATGGACTGCACACACAACACATACATACATGGCCTTTGATGTACCTCGTGCATAACACTGGCCTAATCAATGCTACACACGCGAATTGAAGGTGGGCCCATGTCTGTTGAATGCTCACACTACAGGGGGTAGCAGTGTTGTCACACACCATCCTATCATGCCATGTGCTAACTGTACGCTATGTCGCTGTTACATGATGGTGCTGACATAATGCATACACAGCGGTCATGTGTTAACAACTATATGTCATATGGCACCTGTAACACCTACAACCTCCCGTGTATATATAGCAGCACATTTGCCTGATATAGCATTGGTACACATAATGCAATCAATACCGCTGCATGTCCATCAAACGTGTCATCATATGGCAGGTGTATCATTCCCAGCACTGCCATGTGTGTCCGAATGTGTGACCAGGGATGCCACATATCGTGGGGAATATGTCCCAGTTGCTACACATCCCTGTACACCATTGTAGAGAACTGTACATATGTCAGTGTGGGAAGCATGACGTTCGCTGGTGAGGTGCATCACACACATCGGCTGTCCGTATACACATGTGTGGTCACCACAGTGTGTGTGTGTGTCTGTATGTATGTCTGGTGCTCGGTGTGAGTGTGTATGCTAATATACGGTGGGAAATTATCACTGGCCCCACGTGTTGACTAACCCGTAATAGTGATGCATTGCACAACCCTGTTGATGCCATAGGTCCCAGCCATACTAGCTACCTGTGCATGTCCCTCCTCTGTGACACATTGTGTGGGTGCCTAGTACTGTGAGGGTGATCACCACACAAGCAAGGGTCCCCAGCTGCACACTATGGGGTGTGCGTTATAGTGGTGTACACTCTGTGACTGTGGCCATGTTCACGTACTGTTACAGGGTCCTACTGCTGCACAATGTGGCCTCCAGCTACCAAGTGACACCTCACATCATCATTGGCCAGGCCGCTGTGTACACCCCTGCACCATGTCACCATACCTGTAATGTGTCCTGCTATGTATGTCACGTCTCTGTCCAGTGTAGCCTGTGACACCGACCACATGTGTCAGGTACAGTATATGTGCGGACATCTGTGTCATGTTTGTGTGTCCAGTCAGGATGAGGGTACATGTAGCATGCTGATATTGCCAGACGTGCCTGTGTGTACTCCACAGTTACACGTGGGGGACTGCAAACACTGCTACCTGTAGGCACATGCAAGTACACCATAGGAGGGAACCAGGGTATCACAACCAACATGGTGCTACAGATGTAATCGAGACACATACTGTGAACACATCGCAATGCATGCTGCACCTGCACTACATGGTGTGACTGGTGCATGTCGACAGTACACAACCTATGTCACATACACAACTCAGTATTCACACACAACCACTGCAACATACACATCCCTCACTATGCATACACAGGTAATACATACACCTCTCACTATGCTGTTCACCCTGTGCATCAGAATATTTGTGCATAACCCTGCACCGATGGTGTGGATGACAGGGATGCGGCACAGGCTTCATCATATGCACAGGGTGATATGTTTGCCAGGGGCATAGGCTGCACCAATGGATAACATCATGTGTGTGTAAGGGCCGGTGAGTTGACTGGACATGTCTGTGCAGAATGCATGTGGATGTTGTGGAGCCCTACAGTTGTGTTTGCTGTGTGCGCGTATGTGTGTACACAGTTCTGCCATTTGTCATGCCTACACGGGGTATAATTGACAGCCCCAGATTGTACAGCGCAGGTTGTACAGCTCACTGTGTCTGTCCATGGCCACGTGACCTGTGCCTGCCTGGGGTTGCACGGGCACTACCAGATGAAGGTACAGAGTGGCTACTGTCCGACGACACATGTCCATTGGAACCGTGTCCCCGCTGAGACCATCCAGGGCCACGTCCACGTAGCCTGCTGTGTCCTGGTGTTGACAGCGCAGCAGCAGCTGCACTGCTACTGCTACCGGCACTATGGGAGCGGGCATGTGAGGTGGCATGCTCACGTCGACCTACACTAGGTGGTGTTGCTGGCCTACATCCACGTGGCCTACGCCTCACTCCTACCAGGTGTTCCAGCACAGACAGCTCCCACTCGCGGATTGCCATGCCTTGGTCAAGGATTCTGACCATTTCACCTAGTCGCCTATCCAGAACATTAGCAATCTGCTGTTGAGCATTTGCCAATGCCTGGATGTTGTCATTTAGGGTATGGATAGCAGCCCTCTGCAGCCTCTGCCCTTTTCTGTTCTGCCACTCAGCACATGCCTGTGCTGCCATTACAGTCTGGAACATGCGTCTGGTGATACCAGCTGCTGCACTCTGTCCTGCAGGTGCATGTCTGCCAGAGGTCCTCCTACGAGCAGCACCGGCAACATGCCTGTGTGGCACATCTGCAGTCATTATACTGACACCATGGTGTGTAGACACACCTTCTGTGGCCACCACACGTTCCTGTTCCACGCCAACAGACACTGACTGTCCTTCCTCTATGGCCACCGGTGATGCAGTATGTGTTGGCAGCAGAACTGTGTGCGGGGAAGTGGGGGACATAGCTGGGATGGTAACCATTGGCACAGATTCAGCCCCTGACAACCCTGCCTGTACCTCATGCATATGTTCATCACCGCTAGTATCTGTGGGGACACTAACATCAGATGGACCGCAGGAGGGTAACGCACCTACATCACCTGTGAATGCAAAGAAATACTGTAAAGTACAATAGACACAGCCACACACATAGAGATACACACACACACACAGACACAGACACACACAGACACACACACACACACACACACACACACACACAGACACACACAGACACACAGACAGACACACACACACACACACACACACACACACACACACACACACACACACACAGACACACACACACACACACACACAGACACACCATGCATGTGATTTGTCAGATGGCATGCAGCATGCCTGCGATAGAGCAGAGGGCATGCAGCTCAGACATTAATAGTGTTAGCAAGCATACCTCCCTGGGGTGCACACTACAGCAAGCAGGTGTCATATCAGTAGCCATGCATTTCACACAATCATGGTAGTATGCATGCATCCCCGTGATACACCATGTGGCCCAGAACAGGATAACAGTACACATGGCTGATGTGACCTTGACATGTAATTTGCTGACATGTGCATTAACATACATACATGTTTGACACAATGGTGTCCTGACACATGTACAGCATTATAATGGGCTTCACATTGCAGTGTTGTGTGTATGCCCTACAGATAGAATGCATGTGTAGCAAATGTGCATGAGCACGGGAGGGTAGTGTGAGCCATCTACATTGCTATACAGTGTGAAGTACAGACACTGTGCCATTGCATGGCAACATGAGGCATGTATGTTGGTGTAGAATGCATAATATGTACACATTGCATAGCCATAACTGCAACACAGTCGTGATGTTTGACAGATCGTATATGGTAGACTTCAGTGACACCTCCAGTAGCTGTGCACAGGCTTTGGTTGTCCACTGTACCACATCAGCTGTATAATCGGTCAACTAAGGCTATAATTGGACCATGTGTGGACAATGTGCAACAGGGTGTATACACATTTCATGTACTGTGTGGCTACATGTCTCTGGCCATCCCCCATGGCCATGTGTGCACATGTGGTTGCCAATTGTGTGTGATGGGCATCTTCTCCACATGTCTGTGTGGTCCCATATGACATACACCCATACATGTCAGATATGTCACATTCCACAGGTCTATGCAGACAACGGGTTGTATGTTTGGTATGTGGGGTATAGGTCATGTGATAGTGTGACAATATTGCAGACAGAACACTACATGTCTGGGACATGTCAGGTGGCACATCACAATGTGTGCACCCAATGCAGGGGCATATTGCACAATGGTGACACTTGTGGGCTGCCCATATCACAGCTCACTGTGTGGTACTGTGTGCTTACCACACATGTTGTTCCAATGCATACTACATATGCCTCCATTGTAGAACACCTCCACCGTTGTATGCACAGCTGACCACACATGTCGCAATGACAAGTACTGTGGTTTCAAGTCTGTGTATCATTACGTTTGAATATATTGCACATGGGTGGTGTGTGTGAATGCATGGTGGTGCAATCTGCATATCATGACTGGAACAAACATCAGGTGTGCAAGTGTTAACTGGCCACACGGCAAATAGATCTACACTGTAACATGCCTGATACTGATGACAGTCTCACCTGCAATGGACCCATTTCTGTGCGGCATGCCAGAGGTACCTGTATAGGGGTGACACACCAGTATGAACATTATCCATGACTGTATGACAGCCACAGGTTGCACTGTGCATGTGCACACATTCACCTGTGTAATAGCATATAGTATGCACATGTGTGCATACACAATGTAGCATACTGTAGTATGCAGCATGTGTGTCCACATACCTGGCATATGTTGTTACTTTACATTATGTACAGTGACACATGCAACTACATGGGATATAATAGCCATATGTGCATTACTGACTTACCAGGCAACTCCAGGCTCATTGGTTGGGAGACATCCACCTCCACGATGGCAGCTAGTGTTTCTGGATGCTGTTCCCTGGGTGTCCCCAGACTGGCCAGTAGCTCCTCGATGTGTGTGAGTGGGGGCTGGGTTGGTGGCCCACCACCTGTTCCACCTTGTTTCCTGGTGATTGCAGTGGCATGCTATTTTGCATGTCGTATCAGGTCCATGCACTGTCTGCGCACCTGCTGGTAGGTGCGGTTATGGCCACCCACATCGTTCACCCTCCTGCGTAGATCCTGCCACAGGTCATCCCACTGCTGGGCATGCTGTGGCACATGGCTGAACAACAAGTCATAGTTGTCATGGAGCTGTGGGATGAGGACATCATCCTCCTGGCGGGTGTATGCTGGGAGGCATGTACGGGGCATTATCTGTAAAACATAATGATGGTGACAGGTCACATTTTCAGAGATGTACAGAGATACTGCTGCACATACATTTCTATGACATCTACCGCATCTGCACAGTTATCTTTGCAAAGCACCATGACATTGACATGACTGACATGTTTGTGTCACACATGTCACACCCATTATGCATTGGATATCATCACCATATATGTGTGTCACCTCATTACAGTGTTCATACTCCATGTAAATTCTGTCTTGCTGTGGGCATGTCTATTTGCCTGCACTTGTGTTCTTACCTATCTGCACATGCCTTGATGTGTCCACGGTACTACTGTTGACCTAGATGCTGTGTATATATCACATATCAACACAGACACAGCCGGAATGGACTTGAGCAGTGACAATGCACACATACGCATGGACACCTGTACATGCATGTGTTTTGCCATATACATCTACACAGCACTGTACAACTGTTCAACATCCTGACACGGATCACCTGTATTACACATGTGATAGACATGGGACAATGGATAGTCAGACGACATTCGCAGGGATGGTCATCAACCATAGCATGTGCAGGCACGGTTTCCACACTGTTACAGATGGCCATTGTGCCACCGAAAGCTGCATCAGTGCCACATTACTGATCCAGTCAGTTGATAGTACATCTACCATGCGGCCATCACACCATGTATGACTGGGATGACATCTGCAGCTTTGATGGACAGGGTTGCATGGTATGGTGGGAGTATGTCACATATATGGCACAGGGATCTGTCCAGCCTGTGGCGATCCTAGTATTAGGACGGTGGCTGTCCATGACATATGTCATATAGATCAGGATATGGACATGTAGCATGTCCATCATCATGGTGTAGCAAATGTCCTTCTGCAAGGTAGATGGCATGCTGCATAGTAGAGGTGTGGATTGTGAAGGCTGGTATCGCACATCCATGCATAGCCATTACCCCTTACAGGTGGTATGTGATCCAATATTGGTCACCACAGTGCTGTATATGCCTGGCCAGTGATCTCCGTGCTCAAGGATGGCACCCTCACATGACATGGGTACCTCAGATGACTACCGAAGGTGCCTGGAGACGTCACCATGTCGGGGGTGCACTGCACAGCACCATCCCTTACACAGTGTCCATAATGTTGACCACAGTCTAGGTAGCTGGTATCATCCATCAGACTGTGCACATATGTCACACACCTCACATACACAGCCCATTCTGTATGTTGTTCACAACACTGACACAGCTAAACTGATAGGTCATGGCCATTCACAGCCTTACATACACAGATGCCTAACATTTGTCTGTGTGGTATGGGCTACAATGAGGGTGGGGTACAACACATTAACCCTGTTCTACTGTATCTGGCACAGATGTGCTGTACACATGTCACTCTTGCACCTTTTGTAGTTGTGGGTCTGTCAACAGGCCATGGTGGAACACTCCTGTGACATGCAAAGGTATTTGTAATCAGATATCCATGCTATCTTGTACATCTGTACTGCTAACATCTACAGTGCTAATGGTTCATGGACATGCACGCCATACTCAGCAGGGTTATAGTGCGGTGCAACCATAAATGACTGTCATCACCACTTGTGGGTTGATATTAACCAACACCCTATCTGTATTGTATGGTCATGCTAGGCACTTGTTCAGAACATGTGAGCATGTCATGAGCTACTGATTACTATAGCACCCATTCCACACCATTTCCCATAGGTACACTGGCTGTCCTACACTTCCCAGCTTGCTTAAGGTATGACAGCTGTTGTACATATAACGCACATATCCTGTGGGACATGGTTGTATATGCAGGCATGTCCAACTGTCACGTACCAGTGCTACTGCCTGTCTATATGAGGGATATGTCGTACATGTGGCAATAGAGCAATTGTCTCATGTACACATTCAATGCTCACTTCCCAACATACGGCACTACAGCCTGTGGGGGATGCACGTCTGCAGCCGTACTGGGCCCATAGCTCTCAGGGTGTACCTCATTATGGGGAACGTACCTCATTTGGGGTTCTAAAAGGTGCATGTTCCTCAAGGTTCCACATTGGAAGGGTCTGTCACACATTCATTCTTGTACATAGTTTACCTGCTAGCCATGGCTAGATAGATGAGAATCATATTAATTCATTGGAATATCTGTTTTATACGCAAGACCAGCCTATTTTAGCCATCATATGCCCTTCCTAGTTGACGCTGTTAGTAAGCCAGTTGTAAGTGTTCCACGTTTCACCCATTTGTCACACTGTATGAGGGCTAATGTTCCTCATTTTGGGGACAGGAGGCTGACAGCTATGGCTGGGGGTAATGCTGTCACCAACCCTGACTGCACCCAACAGTCATTTGGGGATGTATAGCATTCGCAACACACCCCACCCATCACATAGTCTCACATAATCTACACCACTGGCCACACCTACGAGGACAACCTGTGCAGTACGTCTCCATACTCACTGTAGGCACCAGAGGTAGCCCCCATCATGGAAGACAACATCACCAGCTTATAGCCCACAGACTCATGTGTGCCCACCACATACAGCCAATAGTGTGTTATAACATTCACAACACAACTGTCATAGCTGACTCTGTAGGGTGTCACACTGCAGTTCCACACAGCAGGCTACACAAGGCATTAGTCGCTTACATCTTGCTGTTGGGTAACTGCTTCTGCAACATAACTTATGCACCCATGCCACACCTCACTAGGTACGATATGTCTGTAATTCGCCATGTTAGTGTGACTGCCCTGTGATACCACTTCACAGACTACGTGTGCAGGGACATGCAATAGCTCACCAGTCTTATAGCCCTGAGGGTGAGGGCCTAGCCCTGGGGAGCATTTTGCATTCGATCAAGAAAAACACACAACTGGATCCGAAAATCCAAACGAAGTTTCCACAAAAAACAAAAGAAGCAGCACAAACTGGATAAGAAATAATTTCTTTACTGGATTCTGGTACCTCGGCCTTCGCCTTCACATGGAATAATGTTGTAAAGTACAAACCAGTATAAATACACACCTTACACAATCAATCATGATAATTAAACAATTAATCAATCAGAAATAAATACTTCATTTTAAAGAAATATACATACATATAAATAAACTCATATATATATATATATATATTAATATATAATAAATATATATTAAATATACACTCTGCAAAATAAATAATTAATATATTATACTTCTAAATTCATACCATTGGGAAATAATGTTCCATAATTTACAATAAACCTAGATATTATATATTAATATATATATATATATATATATATATATATATATATATATATATATATATATGAGTTTATTTATATGTATGTATATTTCTTTAAAATGAAGTATTTATTTCTGATTGATTAATTGTTTAATTATCATGATTGATTGTGTAAGGTGTGTATTTATACTGGTTTGTACTTTACAACATTATTCCATGTGAAGGCGAAGGCCGAGGTACCAGAATCCAGTAAAGAAATTATTTCTTATCCAGTTTGTGCTGCTTTTTTTGTTTTTTGTGGAGCATTTTGCATTCGTCCGGACATGATACCACTGTACAATGACCGACTGTGTCACTTCAACAGTTGCCTATGCTCCTATTGTCATTCCACAGGCATGTGGTATCTGTCCACTATGACTGTCCTGGTCAAACACAATGCTGTGGCACAGATGACTTGCACCTGTCAGCCCTGGGAGTACAGCTCACATGCAAGGCTCTTGCTGCTTCTATACTGCCTGTCCTGCACAGTTTCCAACAACTGTCACCGGCAGGGCGGTAACTGGCATGAGCGACATGGGGTCATGTGACACATTGCTTGCATCTTCCCCTGTGATGCACGCAGGCAAGGCACACCTTATAATGCACCACTCCAACATCTCTGCAGTGACTGGGACCTGCCTATAGGATCTGCAGAGCACACCTGCAATGACAGGTTATAGACGGACCATACCTTTCAGGCACATACCTGGACCGGCACACCCACAGCTGAGGGGTTCCCATATCCCACTATGTTTTGCACACATTCTGGCAAGTTGCTTAGCACAATGCATCAGAGGTGCTCTACATGCAACTAACTGTGTCCGGGACTGCTATACACATTGTAACAAGTGACAGAGTCAACATCATACCCCACGGGTAACATACCTTCTATGGTGATATAGTGGACAGTGGGCCTCAGCTACTACTGATGTGTGACTGACACTACCCCACACTTCACTGGGATAGCCACTCATGTACCGACACATCCATGAGTCATACCCTCCACTCTGCTGGATCAACACATACACACCACCTCCAAGACCTACATTACCCTTGGCATGAACACTACCACCATGTGACTGGTGTTACACACCTGGGGTTATCCCCTCATTGGTGGATTCTGAACATATGCTAATCTACCTTGTTAGCCACATCCGGAAACACACCCATCACAGCATACACAGTACATGTGTACTACTACACCTACTACAGACGTCTGCTGACAGCGGTTGTTAACATCATGACACCCGTGCAGATGGACAATGCACATACAAATGCTGACACATACCCCAGTGCACTTAATTAGCATGTACACAACTGCATGGATCATGCTATTCCACACAGAGCCATGATGGTACACACCAGATAACAGACGCCACTCTGGTGGTCATGTTCCATGGACATATGATGTACAACAACAGGTGTAGGCTGTTGCACAGTGATGTACATTCCCATGTGTGGGGTGGCTCACTGGTCAGCTGTGGTGGGGCCACAGGGTCCCTCATCACATACTCCAAGACTAGCTACATAAACATGACTGCCACTCATTCTGGGGTGTACCACCAGGCATTATGGTGGTATGTCAGTATTCGATGGCAACACCTACATCTGCTGTCACATACAACAGTCACTCAGGAACATTGCAGACCCAGGTATTGTTGGCAACATGCTGGAGGATGGATTCAATGCTGACAGTACACCCTCTCACTCACTACAGGGCCGCAATCCATACATGAACATTGTGGTGTCCCTGTGGTCACACCTACACAGTACTGACCTACACTCTATGTGTCCTGGGACACTGGCCCCATGTCACCTTTCAACATCCCAGGCTGTGATGTCCACCAACCTCTGAATTACATGTCTCCCCACTAGGCCACCATATTCAGTAATAGCCTTGTTTCAGACATTGTAGACCCTGAATGGCACACAGCAGCATTTATCACACTACACACAGGTGGCACCGCATTGCACGAATGGGACTATAGTCCTACACACCTGACTGGACTGTTCTGCGTGGCTATGGGGCACATCATCAAGGACGTCATTCTCAGAGACATTGTTGGTCTCCCGTCCTCTGCTGCCACCCGGGTTGGGCTTGTTAAGGCCAGAGCATGGCCCCTACACATGGTGGACTCCTTTCATACAGTTACCAGGGCAGTTGCTGATGGTATGGGAGTCCACACATCCTACATTGTCCTCTCATTGCCTTTCAGCACCATTCCCCATTCTGGTATTGACAACATACACATCCACCTGCACATCGTACCCTGTGTCTCAGGATGTTATGCTATGTGGCTAATGGACAGGACACACAGTGAGGCCAGCATACCATAGTACCTACTACATGTCAGGTACTTTGGCATACCACGGTCCTTAGTCATAGGGCCCCTCATGTTAAGTATATGCTTCCCTGCAGAACAGGCTGGCACAGGGGACTTTCCCTGCCTAGCTTTAGAACCCCTACATACCAAGCGCCATGATTGCTCCACCAGCTGATACTGACTCCAACCATACGGGTGTCGCTGTGACACATACATACTATGACTATCATGGCATCAAGCTGCATGACACAAGGTGCATGCACATCACCTTTGCATTACACCATTCACCCACTGACTATCACATGGATGGTAGTCCCCTACATACATATCACATTGTACATGTTTGCAGTACACACATATGTCACACCCACTCCTGTGGTTACCGTATTGCCACTGTGGTGTGGATATCCTCCTATGTGGCCACACCTATCTGTACTGGGTGTGTAACTGGTACATAGGCACCCATTGTACCTCTGAACTCAAGACATCTACACACATTCAAGGGTACACCACCCTATTTAGGGTGTTCCTTACACAACAGCTACAGCTTTACATGCCACAACATTAACACACCATGACATTTACTGAGCTGCGACAGTTTAAATATGCGGCTGCACTACGGACACCACATCTGTACACATTTGCATATTACATACTCAGGGGTGACCTCTGCTGATCAGACAGGGCCCATGTCCACAACATTATTCACGGATATACTCCTCATACGCAACATAAGCAGAGGCCACTGTGAGCAACATGCTCATGGATATGTGCACACACGCCACAATGAGTGGGATGTGCTTCTGGGTTACATTCCCAAACCGGACACTCACCATGCTGTGGAACATAGGTCCTCTGTACATCACGCAGGGACACTCAGTAGCACTGTTCATATGATACCTCCCTTGGTGATTGGGAGACACATGTAGGCCTGGGATCACTGCAGTGGCTGTACTGTGCAGTGGTGCAGGTGACACCTGGCTCTGCTCTTCACAGGACACTACCCTGGAGAGGTGCCACTAGTGCGAACACTGTAGTTGTGCTTACACATGGTCTTGACAGACTGCATAGTACCCCACTATGCACCTGTGCAGCTATTACATGTCCTTTGTGCATGGTTACTTGGTAGCCCTTCCATTTAGATTAGCTATCATGCTATTACTATGTTCCATACCTACAGGCCATATGTATCCTGTTATTGTACATACCAATAGACGATACCTGTGGTATGCATGATATGCCTGTTATGCTGTGTAGAATATCTGTCATATCTACCTATAATACTATACATTACACTTATTTCACATAGTATCCCATAATGCAAAGCATACTTGCTCAGCGGGACCACCTTACATATGTCATTAACGTTATATGCCCATACACATGCGTGCTGTGACAGTATATCAACATATACTATCCCCTGCTATGGCACGTCCTTGTTGGACATACCCTACCACTGACGGCGGGTTGTATGGCATTGTTCTGTTTAATGGCCTCATGTAGCATCCCTTGTGGTGTCTGTGCTTGTGTACCTTGTGTCCCACTGCTGGACGCACAGATTCTACAAGCGTTAGTATGCTCAGCAGGACATCACTACATAAATACCTTTCCCCACTTTATGCATTGCGGACACGTTTAATTAATGCAAACCAGGCTATACATACAGTAAAACTAATTAATACAGATCATGCTATACATAACCTTACATATCGGGCGTTCTACATACCTTGTTGTTGTTACGGCATTTCATTTCTATCTCTCTCACAGTGTTTCAACTGTTATTCGGTATGAGCATACGGTTTGAATGTCTGGCAAGTCATTCTTATATACGTCGATACCTGAAACATGTGGATTCTTCCCGCCAATTGGTGTTCCTGAGTGACTAATTACTTGCATATCAGCTGTGCAGCTACTACATTCGGCAATTACGTGGCGACAGTGGGGTATAATTGGATTCTCCACTTGGGCGTTGCCTATTTGCCCTACCTTCGGGGAGACGGTCTGTATTGTGTTTTGTTATGAGTAACTGCACCTGCTATGCATGGAGACAAGTATAGTTTGAATTCATGTCCCCCATGGATTGTGTGTGACAGGTAGAGTATTTGGTTCAACATGTGGGTGTACCTGTCATCCCAACGTCTGATAACGGAGTATTGCAATCAATACCTGTAACATGGCTGTTTGTTCCATTATACAACGCCTACAATTTTGCATGTTGCCTTTAATTGTGTCTCTCACACGGTATGTTGAGGGTTCTGCAGATGTAATTGACTGACTGGATGTTTGTGCTGCTATTACAGTTTGTTTTGCATTAGTTTCTAGTGTGGGGGATGTCGGTGGTTGTACATAACATATACGGTTTGTGGGCCTTGCATTTCTACATAATCTGTATATATGTGTGTGGGCTCCGTCCCTGATTAGAGAGCTAACAGTTAGTAGACTTATGTTACGGGATTGTATGTTGGGCCGTTGTTAATTGGTTTCTATATCGTCTGCAGGTGAGCTTGCTACTTGTATACCTCTGTAATTGCAGCGATATATCAGGGGATATGTGTAGGTGACAGCTATTCCTTGTATTTCTGTCCCAGATATTTGCAGTCATTGTGGTTGTGTTGTTAAAAGAGCCTATTTGCCATGGGTTGCCACCTTAACATATGGTCATTGTTGGACACTTGCGGGACACAAAGCGGTGTTTACAGACCAACACGTAGCCATGGTCAGTACACAGGTAGCACATTCTTTTATCCTCACTACATACCTATTGTTGTGTGACTTTGGATACTTATCATATTGCATGTAACATTTAAGTTTCTTACATACAGGCATAACTGTTAAATACAACTGTTACATTATATATGGGACATATTTATGTCCTACCATCGCGGACATTTGCCCTTTGTACTGTTTTATGTCAGGACACACCTGCCCAGGGTGGGGATGTCCCTCCTACTGTGGTACAGGTAGTAACCGTATGCCTACGGCTAGCTATACCCACACCTACCATACTGGTCTGCCTCTGACTTGGCACCAACATGCACATGTTGCAGACACACACACACACATTACAGTCACACAGAAATGCACACGGCACCCTCAACGCACACTTACACAGACTACGGCACTCACAGACACAGTTGAACACAGTACCTACGTGGACCGCGACACCGTCAGCGGTGACTAACCATCCCTTCATATCATCATACTATTACTCGCGGATGTACTGTTCCGATACTGTGTTCTATCGGTCTTTCAGCCTCGTGGTTACGCATGTCGGTATGTTACACATTCCATGGTTGGCGGTATCCTATTTAATTTGTACCTCCAAGATGTTATGAATGTCGTTGAACTATCTATCATATTTGCAGATATCGCTGAATCCATCTATATCACCATATATTCCTCTATTGCCCTTTCTATCTGTATTATATATATGCATATGTGTACATCTATATATATCTCTCTATATATATATATATATATATATATATATATATAAATATATATATCTCTATATATATATATATATATATATATATATATATATATATACACACACACACATATATATATATATATATATATATATATATATATATATATATATATCTGGCGGGGAACGTGACAGATACACAGCACCACCATATGCTGTAAGACTCATGTACTGTTCAGGTGTTGGCATTCCGTGTTCCACTGGCTGTTGTGTTTACAATGTTTGAGGGATGCCTATGTAGGAGTCACACATTGGGCCACCTATACATTACAATTTATAGGTGGTCATGTTTGTGTGCCATCCATTTTACTGTGTGTACAGGTGGAGAGGTGTCAGTCCATAGGGGCCTACATGGTCAGAGTATGTGCTATACGTTCCCTCTTTGCCAAGGCTTTGGCATATTGGGCACGCCTCCGTCTGCCTACTGGGGCTGGCACAGTGTGTTCATGGTCTGAATCCCTCTGTGCCTGTACTGGCCTTGCCAACTGCAGTGGGCTATGAGGGCCTTCACCATTTTGGCCCTGCTGCAGCTGCTTCCACAGGATCATATTATGTAGCATGGCACATACTATGACGATGTGGGCACACATGCCTGGAGAGTACTGTAAGGCTCCACCAGATGTATCCAAGCACTGGAACCATGATTTCAGCATCCCGAACACATGCTCTATGATGATTCTGGTTTGTGCGTGTGCCTCATTATGGCGTTCTTGCATGGGTGTGTGTGCATTTCTGATGGGAGTCATCATCCACAGCTCCAGTGCATAGCCAGCATCCCCCACGAGATGGCCATGTGGGATGTCCCTCCTGACAAATACCTGATACAGCTGTGAAGCATGCCAGATATGGGAGTCATGGTAGCTTCCAGGGCTGCCAGCACACACATCCATGATAATGCCCTGGGCATTGCACATGACCTGGCAGTTGATGGAGTGGAATCCCTTGCGATTTATGTAGCGCATACCCTGCTCACCGGGTGGTGACTTGATTTGTATGTGCGTGCAGTCTATCGCACCCAGTACCTCCGGGTATTGTGCCACACAGTGGAAGTGACGCATATTGCTGGCCAACTCCTCCTGAGTTCTGGGGAAGTATATCTGCTCATTGGCATGTGGTAACATGGCATCCAGGAACTGGTGTAGTACCCTGGATGCTGATGCCTGTGAGATACCCATTATATCTCCAGTTGGCCTTTGAAAGGTACCTGTGGCCAGTATTCACAGGTTTACACATACCTTCGTGTCCACTGGTATGGGTTCCCCTCTGTTGTTTCTGGTTCGCAGGCATGGCCGGCACAGCTCCACTATTTGCTGTAAGATGTCCCTGTCCACCCTGTAATGCTCTACTATCTCCAGGTCATGTAGCCCCTGGTAGGTTACCCTTGGTCTGAACACTCTCCTTCTCCTCCGAGGCCTGCGGTGGTTGTCGGCATCATCCTCCACAACACCGTCAGTCTCGAACACATGCTGATGAATCACAGCTATGGCAGCTCCCAACATGTACATTTTAAAAGTTCCCTGTGTGTTTACACCTATGGTGCAGTGTTTGGGAATACACAGGTGTGTGTTGGGTGCTTACACACTTTATACTATTGTGCTGTGAACACCGATGATGTCATAGGGTGTGTATGTACGTTCGTAGCTACAGGTTATGTTATGTGTTTTACTGCCGGAACTACTATTGTGGTGCCTTTGGTGTTGAATTACATTTGCCTGCCGTGGATTACCTCTTGACCTTCCCTTTACATTTCTGCGTGTTGCACCTACCATTTTCTGGTGTGCATCCTGCAGCCTACTTTCATTTGTACTTTCCTGGACCTGGTGTATCTTGCGTTATGTGTGCGACTGCCGGTCTGCTGTCTGTTTGGTTTGCTCTGCTGTGTCAGGTCTCCTATCTTTGCAATCCAATACCTCCCCTCCTTTCTTTGCATTCACATGCCTCCCCTATCCGGTTTTGCAGGTTTCTGCAAGCGGACCTGTCAGCTGCCGTCAATTGGCTTTCGTGGGTTGATTGGTGTTGATTGCTCATTAGTACTCCAATTACCCTACTTACGCATTTCCTTTTCTTCCCCTGACTTTCCTGTTTCTGCTATTGTTTGCGGCGCGTGCGTCCGATTACTGGGTTTTGGGCACGTTTTCATCCTCGTACACATGCGCTTTTGGCCACCATGTGTGCTCTCAGCTAAACGATTCCTCCCCACCCCTATCCTGCAGCTTTGCTTAGCAACGGACAGGCCAGATTTGCAATGCTCCAATGTGCTTAGTGCTACAGTGGCACACCCCTCTGCTGATGTCATGTATGTCCTCTGAGCCACTCCTCAGTGTTATACCGCTGCACCGTATGGTACAACCTTCCTCCGGCGGGACATTTGCGATTCAGTATTATCTGCCTCATTTGCATGGCATTGATTACTAATTCATAGTTACAGTGCTGAACACTATCGCAAGCCCTTAGCAACCCTTGCACCTTGGTTGTGGTGTTCCATGCCTACCATTGTGTGTTATGCTGTAAACCTTATTTCTATTACATTGCGATTTTATGACATTTTTATATTATTTCTTTATATTACAGCTTCCGCACACATGCCCTGCGGTTCTGCTGTGCGTTACTGTGGACATGACATTAAATGTTGTTATTTACATGTTGTGCATCTTTTCTTATGCCATTGGCTTTGTATTTCGCCATTGGCATATGTTCACGTTGTGATACCTGGGTCTGGCCCTCTTCCATAGCTCCGATGTTATGTTTGGGAAAATGTAAACCGTGTTTTTTGGTTTACATTTCCGTTACTTACGCCTGCACCACTTCATGAATCGCTATATGCCTTCATTTGCATGGTGCAACACTGCACATGGGGTGATTTGCATACCTACGTCGAGGGCTGCGCAGATCTGGCATATGACGGTAGTGCACGTGGAATTGGATCGTACATGAATCACTCAGCGGCCATATTTGGTGTTATAACGCCTACGCTATGCGTGCGCCTGGCGCAAGCTTCATGAATCCCGGGGTATCTCCAAAATGGCCACTAACACGTGATGACCAGCTAAAGTAGATGCTACTTCTAGTATCTTAGCACATGTGGTGCACCTAATCAACAAGAAATGATGGTGTTGAGCTACGTTTATTGTTGTTGATCATTTCACATATTTTATATATTTCTGAAGCACGCTCCATGTTACATGCATACAGTATGGCTGCCACTTGCTCAGTCATGCTATTCGTGTGTCTGAAACAGTCCTTCCTGTGCATCTCCACTAAATGTGATATTCTGGTCAGCACAGTGCACTGTTTTCTTTCTGAGAATAACTTTAATAATGCAGTACTAACACCAGCACTGAACCAATGTAAACTACAACCCCCTGACATATCAAAACAGAACACAGAATATGAAACATCATCAATGGAACAGTTATGCTCAGCAGCAGCAGCAAAAATGGTTTATTGACCTACAAAAGAGAAAACTGGACAGAAAGTAAGACCCTGATAGGTACCACAAACAGGAGAAATAACTTATTATGTAATCTTTTGCAATAACAGCACAGTGAAGAAAATAAAAATATGTACCACAGAACAGAGCATTCTGAATAAAGTTGCACTTGCTCTGAATTAGCAACTTAACAAAGTGATGACCCCAGGAAGCTACAAAACAGAGTTCTGACCATATTAAAACAAAAAAGAGGTTCCACATAATGTGGTCTGCAGTCAGATGTTTCAAGTGTTTTTGACATATGTACGTTCATCCTCTTGCATAGTATAAAAAGATGTAAAATTCTGAATTAGCAGTTCTAGGACTAGTTGTTTATTTATAGAGATTTGCAGCACCAGAGAAACAGAGAGTCTCATTTTATATAACAAACTGATTATACAACGACCCCCCATTAATATTCAAAAACTTGCATGCTGATTGGTCAGCGTGCACATTGTAAATCAGAGTTATAGTAATGGAAAAAGGTCCGGTCACCCTTTACAGCAACAGAGAATGCAAGATCTCCATTGCTTCACACTGCCTCGCTATGTTAAAGGAGTTTAACATAGCGAGAGCTTTAAAAAAGGCAACAGAGATTCTCTGTTGCTTTTTTTAAAGCTGTCTCGCTATGTTAAACTCCTTTAACATAGCGAGACAGTTTGTAAAGAGCAATGGAGATCTTGCTTTCTCCGTTGCTTTTTTCAGAACTGTCTCGCTATGTTAAATGGGTTTAATATAGCGAAACAGTTTATAAAAAGCAACGAAGATCTTGCTTTTTCCGTTGCTTTTGCCCACAGCTCTGACGTACTTTGTAGGCATATGCATGCGCAGTACATCAGAACTGCCACAGAATACCAGACAGCTGCAGAAGGGTAGCAAGGAGGCATTATACAATGCAATTATTTAAGAAAATTAATTATTTTTTTTCTTAAATAATGTCATTGTATAATAGCAATAACCCACTTCTGGGTGTGGTTAATGCTGGATTTACCAACTGTTGGCTTTGTTTGGCCAATCGGGCTTTGCCCTTGTGACGAAACCACACCAACCGTGGGGAAATCTAGCATTACCCACGCCCAGACGTGGGTTATTGCTATAGTATTCCCTTTTTTGAGTTGTAAAATCTTACACAACGCATATTTAACTTTGTTGGGCATGGGGGAATAAGTGTATTTAAATTCAGTGTGTATATGGGGTGAAGACCTTATAGTTCTAAGCTCAAATTTTTTTCAAAATTGATATTAAGAGAATTTACATTCACTGAGCAATTACTGATGAATATAAATTTTAGATCTGTTATGAAAACTGACATTATATCAAATAATATAAGCTCGCACCATTTCTGTAGCTCTCTTGACATTTCTTCACTGTGGACATCTTGAGGAAATTATAAATTGTAGAAGCCTGTATAAGGGAAGAGTATTGTACATAGTAGTCTAAAATCAGGCTTTAGGAGAAGTATACTAACTACTATGAGCATCATATTTTGGGTTTATATGAGACTTGGGTTGATTAGCACTTTGTTGACCTAAACATCAAATGGTCGTTTACCCTCTACTATCCCCAAAAATGAAAAAAACATACTTCAAACTGTAGCTTTACTGTACCTGTAATATGCTGTATGTCCAAGAAATAACCAGCATTAACAGTTCTTATTTTATCCATATGTAATATTTAGAAAATATCAGTTTAAGTACAAAGGGAATATTTTACATAAAAAAGGTTAGAATATGACAAAGAAAACCATGCAAGCCTAAACATATGTGCTCTAGTATTTTATTGAAATATTCTATTTTATAATAATAATAATAAATATACCCTCAGTGAATTTGGCATATGGGGAATATCAGACTTACCAGTGCCAAAGAAACCATCTACCTGTGACACTGGACCATAGAACAACACCACATTATAACCCACCCAGATGTCTGTTTTTTGCACTTTTATTGTACTGTTATTTTGAACATGTTTGGTACTAAACACATTCAGTAACAGTAAATAAATATATGGCATAAAAACACTTTTACAGCAAGTCACTTGCTGGTATCAACACCACAGTAAATACCAACCTAATGTAGGACTGCAGTCATGCTAAGCTGTGTTAGTTTGCACTGGAAGGTGTCCTCTTACCAGTCAGTTCTACACGAGTTGTCAAAATTCTCATGGTTTTAGGGACAGGGAAAACCCAAGCCAAGACTATAAGTAATATGAAGCAGTGTCTTTCTGGCAGGGTACCCAAGTGTCATGACAAATGAAAAGTACCCGAGGAATGGACTCATTTACTTCTACAAATAAAGATCTACACATTCTCCTTTTAAACCTTACACCACTAAGCAGAGTTCCTCATTCTTCATCTATTTCACATTATTTTTAAATCTAAGCAGGTGTGAATGTAAAATGGATGCCCCACAGTCTTTCACTGCTAAGTATCTTCAATGCCATATAACCTGTTCAAAACAGAATAAGGTATGGCAAGTGTGCCCTGCTTCTAAATGTCACAAGGTGCATGGCTGTACTAAGCTATGACACAAGGACTATGGTCCACAGCATTGTTTATTCTGTGAAGATTAGCACAGTAACTACCCCTTAAACATTAAAGGTACCAGGCTGATGTACTATCCCTGCATTCTGAATACTGAGTATGAACAGGTGTAGGGCAAAAGCTGCTGATGTTAGAATTCCTTAACTGTGAAGGCAAATATTTTCTACTACATGGTGATGAGAAGGGTGCTAAAATAGTTTTCAGGACAGAGTTTTCTATGATGTCCTACCATTGCTACTGCTGTCTTGTCTACTTGTTGCCTCCAAACTGGTGTTCTTAAACTTAAATTTATTCTTCATGCCCTCACAAATCACTCTTTTCTTGTATTTATAAACTGACATTACTGTATCTGCAACAGATCCAAGAAGAATCTAAGGTTGTTAAAATAAACATCCTCAATCAAACACCAAAAGAACATTAAACTCTCAGTCCAAGAGACCTTATAGATAGGGAAGCCTAATGGAAAAGTTTTAAGGTTGCAATAAGAGGAAACATAACTGAGGATGAGGGTCATAAGAAGTGGATGAAGAGAGATAAACTATTGAATAAACTGATGGAACTTCAACCGCTCCAGGAAGAATTATCTATGGAGGAGGATAACAAATTGCTCCTGAAAAAAATCAAGATGAAATTGCTCCTAGATTGGGAAATATTATTACAAACAGAAATGAAGTTATTAGGGACTACTAAAGGAGATGCAGAACTTGCTAGAAGGAGGCTGTTTTGGTGACTATGGATAGAAGGTGACCCTAGGCTGTAGCCTGTTTTTTTTAATCAATCCCCCCCCATACTATTTCATCTGTGAAACACCAGGCAGATAGTATATTGTCTGAAAAGGCAAATGAGGACAGCTTTCAGAGATTACTATACTGCACTCTACTCTTTGCATGAAGAGATGGAGCATAACTCTTGGGGCTCTATATCAGCGGATGCTTTTCCAGTGAGTCAGAAGGGTAGAAAGATGTTGGCATCAGATAATAAGTATCAACAGGTTTGTCAGAGCACGTACCAATTAAGGTCCCATAGACCGCCAGGTCCCCTCAAGAATTCTACAAATGGGGACTCTGTTTGCTGTGGAAAGAGCTAACTGATCTTTTTAATTCTGAAAGTTTCCTAATCCATAGCTTCACCAACCCCATATTATCACTCTCATTCCTAAAGCTATAAAGGCAGTTCTGGGACTAAGAGATTCTAGGCTGATCTCACTCATTCATTTCAATATAAAGATATTCCTGGAGATACTTGCCATGAGACTGGGAAAACTACTTCCAACTTTGATATGACCAGGCCAGAATGGCTTTGTTAGTGGTAAGTCTGTAATGGACAATTAGTGGGAGCAGGCCACCTTCTTGGAGCAAGAAAATATGTTTATGGGCATAGTATTGTTCAATATCTCCAAAGCATTTGATACAGTGAGCTGGGGATTTCTCTTTCAAGTTCTAAAGTGATGGGGATTCAAGGATTGTTTTATAATTTGGGTCTCTGGTTTGTACACAAATCCCTCCTTTAGCATGTTGATTAATGAGGGGATTTCCAATACAGGGAGAAAAGACAGAGGTACTATGCAGGGATGTTCCTTCTTTCCCTGACCTGTCCTTTCTTGTTAAGGAGGAGTCAGCCTATAAGGTACAACTTTACCTACAGGAAATGAGATGAAAAGGGCCTGGAAGGTAACTTTTAGATGTTTGTGGATGACTGTCTGCTGTGCAGTTCCAAAATCTCTGTTAGTTCAGGAGGGGAGTTTGCAAATTTTAAGACTTTTGTTGAGGTCTCGCACCTCAAGTGGAAAAAGGAAAAGTCACCTCTACTGATGTGCAGAGCAGAGAAGTACCTGAAATATTTGTTTATTATCACCCCAATAGTGAG
Organism: Protopterus annectens; assembly: GCF_019279795.1. Classification (NCBI taxonomy): domain Eukaryota; kingdom Metazoa; phylum Chordata; order Ceratodontiformes; family Protopteridae; genus Protopterus; species Protopterus annectens. Next base: position 1,482,698,646 of record NC_056741.1, on the reverse strand, counting down.
CCCAAAGTATCTGTGCTTGATAGTGGGACCAAACTGTTAGACTACAGTGCAGTGCAATTTAGAATGGTTGAGGCACAGAGTTAAGGGGTAATTTCTTAGTATGTTATTCTTGGTTTCCTCACTATTTGGTAGGATACAGGCAGCTAAAACCATGGTGATGCTACATATTTTTTATTCAGTTAGCCATTTCTATATATCTGAAGCTCACCCAATAAATCTGTGGTTGTAAGAACTGCTGAACTCACACATATTAGGACTATCTATGCAGAGGATCTCTCCTAAGCAGTATTATTTCCAAAGTGCTGTGGTGGTTGGGGGCCACCGCATATCCCTAGCTACACATTTGGTCCTAAAATGTCTGAAATAGTGAGGTTAATTAACCAGGTGTGGTTGCTAAAGGATGGCCACTTTAGCCTCCTACTGACTTCTCTGTCATGGATATCACAAGCCTGGCTATTGGTCTTGGGGGAAGACAGTGTGTGCGGATGGCGGGCATGTTATGAGAAGAAAGCCTTGAAGGGGTGATTTGGCATTATCCCCATGTGTTAGCAATCATTTCTGAGAATCAGAGACAATATTGGAGTGACAGATTCATATTAAGGTGGGGACAATTACAGGCTTCATGGGGGGGGGCAGATTACAAATCTTTACAGATATACAATTGGAATTTTGTCTTGGGAGGATGATTGGTTTACCTGTTTACAGTTGGATCACATATGCCAAGCACACATGCAATCAGATAGATACCATGGAGAAAATTATCCTGTTTGAAGACATGGAGAGCAAGTAAGATGTACAAGGATATATAGGTAAAAAAGGCAGTGGAGTTTAAAAAAAAACATGTAGAAAGTGGCTGGGGAAGACAGGAGGGAGTCCAGTTACATGAAAAAAATGGGCATAATCCTGAGCTCTGGTCTCTAAGCTTAACTGTGAGTTAGATAAAAAGATCAGCAAATGAGGTTTCTTTATCACTGGTGTCTAAGATTGGGTAAGCAGTGTAGGAAGGGATTAAAAGAGAATAACTCTTGTTAGAGGTACAAGGCTCCTGAAATAGGAAATGTGCACATGGTTTGGGAGTGTTCCAGATACAGGTATACTGGAGGTATTTGCAGTCTTTACTTGTGGAGGTTTTTGAAGGAGATACAACCCTTGCTTGGAAATTTAGGTTGTTCAGAATTAACAATGCTGACGTCTGAATAAGCCCCCAAGCTAAAGAAGTTGGGTATTTTTTATCTGTTGACAATAAACCAATAAACTGATCTGTGCTAAGGAGTAGAAATCTAGTGTTGTGTCTGAGGCTAATTTTTAAAATGTTATACGTAAACATGTTGGATGCATAATATACTAATTTAAGGATTTGTGTCATAGTTCTCAAACCCCTGCATTTGGGAGAATTTCTTTATTTCCTAAATTCCAAGGAAGACTTTTGGATTCCACTGAACTGGAGCATAAGATCATATAGTTAACTGAGTAATTTTGCTAACATTTCTGAGCTGTACATAGTTTATGCAGTTTGTTGTGTGCTTTTCAGTTTTGAATGTATGGCATTATATGCAATATTAATTGTGCGTGTGGATTCTTTTTGTTTGTTTTGCAAGTTCATTAGTTCACAAATTCCAATAAAATTTAGAATAAAAAAAGACTGTCAAACTTTGCCTTTTTGCTTTTAGTTTCGCTGGTGTCTCCCATCCTTTATGTTATAAGTATTTTAAAGAACTCTAGGCAAATAACCTTCCATACTGTATTTTTAAAAAGGCAGCATTATCCATAGCACACTTTAATATGGAGGTCATCCCGTTGTCTACTATTACCTGTGTAAGCATCAGTAAATATCTGAATTCAAGATTTATTTATTTTCTCCAAATCTGTTTCATAAGGGAGATGGAGCCCTGATTATGACCCCAACAACTTGTCTGATTACCAAATTAGACAACAGAGGAGCTGGTGAAGGAAGGAAGAGAACCAGCAGCTTATGTTAGCTTGTCTGTCTGAGAAGAGGGACTGGGAATATGAATGCTATCAAAGCATGCATTGTAAAGAGGAAGACATGCTTCCCTCACTGCAGGCATGGTAATGCAGTAGCAAGAAAGGCATGAGCAAGCAGATAGCTTGAGTGTTGATGCCTATTTTTCACACTCACTCTAACCAGTTAGGGTTTCCTTTGCTCTTTTCCTAAAATGCCCACCCCTGGTCACATATGTGCTACTCACATCTGGCTCACAGTTCTTTTAAGGATAGAATGATCTGCCTTAGAGATCATAGATGCAAGTTCATTCCTTCCTAAAAAGTGTATGGATACCCACTACAGATCAATGTGTGATATGCAAGAAGAAACTTACAAAGATCTGACAACACACAATACACATAATGAGTGTGCAGAATAGTAATGTATATGGACCATGCAGTATGTAAATTATCACTATAGTATATATACCTCCATACACAAAAGACATATCAGGGAATTAGAAAAAACACACAATTCTGATTTTAAAAGTTTAAGATGTAAATGAATTAAAAAAAATAAATACATAAAACTCTTTAGGAAGTTTTGGTTAAAACTAACGGTTTAAAATATTATTGAAATTTTCTGCCATGGTTTATTATGTATCCTTGCTGTATCTCACACCTTGCAGCCTGATTTCCTTATCCTTTGTCTTTTTTTGTGCGTCTTGTATTTATGCCTGAATGGTGCACATACATATGCTGTCTTTCAATGTGATAATATCCAACTTGCTATGGTGCTGTTTTGGCATGTGGCGGATCAATGCACTTATCCACTGGTCTAGAAAACATAAGAACATATTTGCCATATAAAAATATGCTATGAGCCTCAACAGTGTAAAAAAGAAAATGTCATGTTATTGTGGTAAAATCCACATATTGCACAAAAACACTCATGGTACAGAATATCCACAAAAAAACTATACTCCAAGTAGCAAACCATGCGCAGAAAATTGGATTTATTCACGAAACATAAACTGAACACAAGAGCTTGGCTCGGTTCTCTGCTGGGAATATATATTTTGTGAATGTTTGTTTTGCCTTTCCAGTGCATTTACTCTGAGAGTGCCACGTTTTGGATATGTAGAATGCAGACACACTGTATGTTAATGCACATATGCAATTATTTCATTAAAGCAGCTATGTATATCACACTTCATTTAGAATTACGCTGTGACAAGTGATGTATATGCATGTGCATGGAAAGCAGCACAATGTGCTTTGACATGTAACAGACTGAATGTACCTTGTTAGTTATAGCAGAACTGTGGCTCATGTCAAAGATGGAAAGAACATCTAAAGGGCAAGTTCACTTATCTAGTTAACAAATGCTTAAACGTAAATTAAAATCATGGTAAAGGCTGTAGGCTTATTGCAACCAGTAAAGGCCATTGCAGTTTCTGGATAAGTACATTAAGTGACCAAAGTACATTCATAGAACCAATGTGTGACATCTAATCATTTCAAGACACAGCATTCAGAGGTCACATGGGCTCAGAGTTGTATGTGAAAATTCAGAACAAGCATATGCAAGAGCACTTTCACAAGAACTTAACACACACACACACACACACACACACACACACACACACACACACACACACACACACACACACACACACATATATATATGTTTATATACGGATCTATCATTTTCCATTAAATAGGCACTTCATTGACACTAAGAATATCAATGTACAAATGCTGAAACACACATCAACACGTTGTGCACATGCTCTGAGGATTACCCCAGAGTGGGCTAAACCAACCGCAGGTGTTTTTGCTGAGAAGCCACATCCCCTGCTAATTATATATACTAACTCTCAGATCACACAGCCCCTGGGGAAAGTGAATATTCCCCTACCTGGGAATTGTTGATCTTTTGTATAGATCAACCTTCTGTTTATGTCGACCAAATGGTGTTGACCAAACAGGCATTGATAATGTGTCTGTCTGATGGAATAATACATTAATGCATAAATTTGTATAGTGATATTAATTATTACTTTTTAAGGGAAGTTAATGACAGCAATGACTGAAACCTTGTAAATGAAAAGTGAAGTTTATTCCACAACTTTGGAATGTGATTTATAATGTATTTGTCATATTTTTGTAGAATTGCTATCTGCTTTTGGTATTAGGTTCCAGACTCTAGGGGTTAGCTTTCCCATCACTGCATTCTAGACATAAACTGTCAAATAAAATTGAATCAGATGCTGCCTGTTAGATAATTGTAGCCACGGATGCAATTCCTATATTTTATCTTTTAATATGGACCACATCAGTGGTTCCTGTGTTGGATTATGGCTTGCAAGAAGTATAAAATAAAATGTTCTAAAATAAGAAGAATGAAGTTCTTCTGTAGCTATTCTTTGAGGATTGGCAGGAGATAACAAACAAGGAAAGACACAGGGAACAATGCAATTTTATGTCACCTGACTGGTCTGTGAATGCATATATTAGGGCAGTTATTGCTATGGAAAAGTGATATCCAAGTGCCAAATACCGATGATGACTTGAAGGAAAATGGAAAACCGAAGGTAAGGAAAATTTCTTCTGGAGTTATATGGGAGAGGTTAGTCTTCAAGATGCTCGTTGTCACTCTGAAGGAGTGTCACCCTGGAAGTACTGGTGAGTTTGATGTAAGTGCACCTCAGTGGGCAGGGGGGCACATACCACATACGCTGTCATGTAGCTGTTAGTCCATGGTATTATACTGTATTCCTGTACTAATATTCTGTGTATGTTCTGATGGGGAACATGTCATTCTATCATCACCTCTTTTAATGAATGCCATTTTAGCAAAAATGGTTTACAAAAATACTTGCACAGATAGTGGAGAATTCAATTTTCTCCAGTTTTGCATTACTTCGGAGTAGGTATATTTAAGTTGGGGGGGTGTTCCCCCTCATGGAGGTGTACATTAGGGTGTTGCTACATGCAAAATAACATTTGTTTTGATGTTCTTTGAAGTGACTTTGACAAAATGTTTCAATGAAACAGGAGTTAACAAAAGCTGTGTTGATTAACATGAATCTGCTCTTCTAATTATTGATTTACAGCTCTGGGGTGGATTTCTTAATTAATTTCTAATGAAAGTGAGTGAGTGAGTGAGTGAGTGAGTGAGTGAGTGAGTGAGTGAGTGAGTGAGTGAGTGAGTGAGTGAGTGGCACTAACTTAAATTACATTTTGTTTTGTCATTTTAAGCAGTATATTTTTGCAGATATAAAAGTTAAACATAATATCATTGTTTAGGTAAAATGTCACCTACTAGTCCTTGGCTGTGTATCACGAGTCAGTCAGAGCATGTTTATATACCATTAGAACCTCTATTTGTATATACTGATAATTCATGTTTACTTTTCCCATTTATAGATGTCTTATACACTTCCAGATGTAATTGTAGTGGCTCGTGTACTGCCAGATAGATATCTGCATATCAAAAGGCATATTCTGCCCCCTTATGGTGGCTAACAGTGTCTCTAAGAATAACAGACGTGGTTTTGCTGCACTATCAGCAAACAGCTTGAATGTTAATGCTATGTGCTCTGTCTTAGTTAAGCCTGTTGCAGGTATCATAGGTGAATTAATCATTTGAATGCAGGGTGCCAGCTGCAACAGTGGCCACTGACACTGGTAACATCCAAATTAAATTGAAAATGAATTTATCTACTCAAGATACCACAATATATCTTACTGATTATTTTACAAATCCCTACAAGTATAAGTCTTTCAAGAACATGCTAAATAGTAATAAAGTCAAAGTAATAACCCCATTAAATGTTAACAGAATCTTTTATAAATATGACAAACTCACTTATATTTTATTAATAGCTAGGAACTTAGAATAATAATATTTATTTATTCCTTTATTTGTTTGTTTGCATTTGTTTCCCAGCATAGAACACTGATCTCCACAGATATTTGTGACACTCAGTCGAGGAGCAGTGTCTGGTTAAGTGACTTGCTTATATGGATACTGTACATTTAGCAATTGTCATACATTTATTAGTTTTATATTAACTGTTAAATTTTCAAATCCTTCAACCTGCTGCAGAATATTATTTGTTGTACATATTAATATTCAAATCAAGTATGATTTTAAGTTTATGCTTTTGATTGTATTATACCCAAGGCATGAGTCATGACCAGAAACAGTAGAAAGAGACATGCATCAGTCCAACCCGGTTAATAAATGTTAAATAAATTATGTCCTGCTAATGACAACTCAGTGCCAGCAGAGTGCTGATTATATCATCACTGCATTTTTCTTTTCCCTGCACTGACGATGTTTGCTTTGTGGACATGCCTACAGTACCACAAGTGCATTCACACTTGCAGCAGGCAGTAAGCCATGATCAGGGTCAGAAAGATGCTGCATACAAGGGGATATTCTCTCCTAACATGCAGTGCTGTGTAGTTGTACAGAAACATGGCAGCATGTTCCTTCTGGATTTCAGTGTAGTGGCTACAGCCATTTTATAATATCCGAGTAGATCTCAGTGTAGCTGCTGGTAAAGCAATGTCACAATGTGCAGAGGTATGCTGCTATGCACAGTCTATCCCCACGATTCTCCTACATGCATGAAGTGGAGCATAAATTTCTGCTGCAGGGGCCTGTTAGTGGCTTCAGGAGCATCCATGCAGAATAAACAGTATGAATTAGCCTTCCCACCCCGGACCAAAAGCAATGCCACATTAACAGCAGCATGCTTATATCAAAAATTATATGCATTAACACAAAGATCCACCAAAGTGCCACTTATCATATCTTGTATTCTTCATGCTTCTGACTGCATCACATGGCTTAGTGGCAAATGTGGTCTCATTTGCACTACTTTTCTTGCCCTTTCCAGATGCACACACATCATATTCATGTGTGCTCACACATTCACAAGCTCTTTTGAAGGGACCTGTTACTCAGTCTGGATGTCCAAGCAGTTGCATTGCATGACTTTATATCATGATTAATATTCAGAGTCTCAGAAGCAACTCAGTATTAACAGTCAAGCACTTGTACAGAGCCTCTGGCTGTCAGCTGTCAGCTTCAGAAGACATAAATACTCTAACAGCCTTGGGATGTGAAGCTTGTGATGGTAAAACCTCAGTCTAGTGACTGTTGTCAGAAGGCCTACGTGCTGCTCTTCTCCTTGCATAAAACAAACAGTTTGGTCCGAATACATGGTCTAATTTATAGCACGTGTCACTTAAAATCTTTGTTGTCTTATTGCACTAATTATTTAGCTGCAGATTGTACATAGTGCTGCATTAATACTTAAGCACACACCTGCACACACACACACACACACACACACACACACACACACACACACACACACACACACACACACACACACACACACACACTTGTATGGTGATTGCATTTGTCAGCTGAAGACAGTACCACAGTTGTCTGTGGAGTGTTGGCTGAAGTCCATAGTCCCACTTATCATTCTCACTGTTTAATACACAATCCTGCTGTCCTCAGGGTGTACAGATTCATGTCATAAATTACTCCTCTAGTACTTATATAGTGCACATCTTGCCAAAGGCATACTGCAAGATTCCAGAGAGTCATCCACACATTAAAATCATATGTGCATATGTGCAAACATGTGTGATGCTCCTGCTCTTCACTGTACTCAGTTATATCATTAAAGGCTCTACATAATGAGACATGCACTGGACACTGTATCTAGTTATAAACCTAATGGCTCTATATGATGGGACAGCACACTGGACACTGTACCCAGCCTACTGGCTCTACATGATGGAACAGTGCATTGGATGATGTACCCAGTTATGTCCTTAGTGGTTGTACATGATGGGACAGTGCATTGGAATCTGTACCCAGTTATGTCTCTATTGGTTCTACATGATGGGACAGTGCACTGGACACTGTACCCAGTATGTCCCTACTTATTCTACTTGAAGGGACAGTGCAGTGGATATTGTACTCAGTTATGTCCCTGCTGGCTATATGAAATGGACACTAGGGCTTCAGCAGTAATATGTACCACCTACAGACCACATATATTGTAAACTGCCTATTTCAAGGGTATGACATTAGACAAAGCTATACCCACTTTTAGCTTTAGTAGTTAATTTCCTTATGCTTGCTCCAGAAAAACATCATGAATGTGCTCTTTTGTGCTTTCACACCGCCTTCACATTCAGGAGCTGGTAACCTGAGTAGTATAAGCATAAACAGCACACCTGCTGATATTGAACATGTGCCCTCATGACAATATTTATAAAGTCGTTAGCACAGATGATACCAGCGATTCTCCTAAACCTCTTACACCCCCCAATAAAAGTTTTCTCTCATTTATTCATTGTGATGTGGATATGTTGACCCTGGCAAGCATTTGAATGACCCCTGCTGAGTTTGAATATTGAGGAAGAAATCCTAACTGTGTTGCCAGGTGGTCATTGAGATGTAACCATTGCCAGCATGTCCACATTAGTTATGATTCTCATCATCATCAGTGAAATGTGTTAGTCATAGCTGCTTCACAGCCTCACATTCTTGAAATCATTGTACAACTAGTCTGGGTGGCAGCATTTGCAAAGAAGGTCCCATTTGCTTATGGGTGGTGACCACTGGGTTATCAGTGGTGGTATTATTACTGTTGTGGTCATCTCTGCCTTACTGGCTAGCGAAGAATAATTCCAAGAAGCAACATGTCTCTCCTGCACTGACTTCAAGTCATTCACTATAGGCTTTTTACCTTCAGACTCTTATATTCTTGCATGTCCGGTCCTTGCTGATAATAAGGGAAAGGAAGAAATTGTTTACAAAAGTAAGGTGTCATTCCTTTATGCATGTGCTGGCAGCCTACAGGAATTTACTTCCTCACCATATTTCGAAGTACTAAACACTATTCCAATTTAGAACTCTTAAAGCCTATTATTTTGGCAAAGGGTTGATATTTCCTGTGAAAATACAAGTAGTTTGTGCTGATATTCTGCTTTGACTTGTAAATGAGTGAGTTGTAATAACTGAAATTACATTTAGTTTTATCATTTTAAGCAATGTACTTTTGGAGAGATATATACGTTTAACTAAAATGTCATCTACATTTTGTGAGCATATACATTTTATTCTTTTTATTTATGTACTCCATATCAGTAGCTAATATACGAATGTAATAAATGTCACCCATCTACTGAGGCATAGGGAATTAAAATGGTTTACCTAAAAGGGTGAGGTATACTTACTTCTGCCATAAATAATGCAAATATGTTTTCCTGTTGACTAGTTTAAGCAAAAAGGTTACTCATCTTTTTATAAAATATTGAGGGCAAAACAGACCCTTTGTATTCAGTGCTAGTAAGGACAGAGTCTTGCTCTGACCGATATTATATTATGCATTCCTTGACCCTTGAACTGTTGTACAGCAGAATATGATGAGTCTGGATTATACCAAATGTCAAGGAACTATATATCATATTTTCCTTCAGGCAGACTTCTTCAAATACTCATTTCTGAATACATTACATTAATCTGCATGATGCATCCTTGTAAAAGATGCATGCCATTTAAATGGTATTCAGCATTTGGGACACGGTTTAAATTTGTCTTGTATCTGGCAAACTCATAAATCACCGGTTGTCAGCATCTTATTTCCTATACTTATTGTGCAGTCTGGGAAACAGTAGTCCTTCCATGTTTAAAATGCTAGAGTTTTAAAACATTCTGCCCATTTGCTGCGTAATATTAGTAAATGAATAAGGTGTGTATTTTTAAGAAACATAAGAGGCATTTTCTTTTCGAGCAGGTAAAGGCTGGAGACCACAGAAAATGCATGAATAACATGCTGCAATAATAGACAATATATTAAAATGTTTTAAAGACTGTTCTTTTTATTTGTTCCACAATACAAGTTTTGATATTTGAGTATTATTGACTTGAATTAGTCACATTTTGATTAGACTTCTGTCAAGTGCAGAAAGGTCGAATTTCACAGTAAGATTCTGTATGAAACTCCACTCTTGCCTCATACGTGCAAGTTTCACCTCATTTAACATTGTACAGAATTCCACAGGGCATTTTTATGAAAACTGTGAAATATGAATCTAGAAACCATATAATCATATTGAGTATTATTCTAAGACTTTTAAAATGAAATCACATTTTGTGAATATCTCTAGAATTCTACCCCATTGCTTTGGCAACCATAAGTAACAACTATAAAATTATTTCCCAAACCCTGAAGACTGGTAAAATCATACTGTGTGATAAATAAATTCCTGTTGTGAGCAAATATTTCCTTGGGCAAAATTTTAATTCTGCTCTTTGTTTTCATTTTATAATTGTAACCATATGCATTAAGAACAGTCTTATAATGGGTATATACGTATACCTTATGTGTGTTAAATACTTTTAGGCTCTATATGACATAGCATACATTATGTTTTTTTATATTCATTATTTCTCTAATTCATAAATTGGCAAAAATATTTTTCTTTTTTTGTGGTATTGTCATTAAGGAACACATATTTTCTCCTAGTTCATCTTATGGTCAAAACTGTGCACCCTTGTTCTATAGATTTGTAAGTGTTTGTGTACAATGCAAGTGAATACAGAAAATTCTAATCAGGTATCTGATCATACCCATGTCATTATATGCTTGAGAAACAGAGGTCAAGAAATCCACTTCTGGAGTGCCTTGAAGATTGTTGCATGAAACTACTCATTACAGAGTAACACAGAGAGAAGAGCAGGAAATCTAAACTGTGGTACACTTGAGCTTTTAAATATGTTTTTGTAGTTTTGTAGTTTTTGAGGAAAAAAGTTATGTTTTTGTATGAAGTGGAGGTTTAGCTGTTCCAGTCAGTGCACTATAAGACTGAGACAGAAAAAGAAAAAAAAATAGAGGAAAGGGAAGTGATTTAGAGCTTTCAGCCCAAAGAACGTGAACAGAAGTGAATTGTATCTCTCATCCTGCAATTCTATTCATACTGCCACCCCATGCTCACAAACACAAGATGTGGCAGTGCAAAGAACTGTACAGCTTCTCAAGCTGCCCCAGCTTTTCACTGCTGTCCTTTGGTGGTTGCTTATTCGATAGCGTGAGACTACAGCTTAACAGTGCTGAAAGGTACTTAACAAAACCTTGTTAAGCACATTTCTTATGTCATATAGGTGCTAAACAAAATTGTCTTTGCCTTGAACTAGAATGATAATCATTGTACTCCATGCACTAGAAAGCTTGTCATCACTCAGGACATTATCAGGCTGTTAATAGCAGCATATTCCATCAAGCACCCTCTATAATACATTCATAACCATAATCAGGACATCACAAAGACAAATTACTTGATACAAATGCCATAAAGCTTCATTATTTATGATATTTCTTCACTGTGGTTTGAGATTAAAATGACGAGCATGGAGTATTGCTAAGATGGAAGGTTGGATTGCAAGCCTGCATTTACTTTTAAGAGACACATTGTAAAGATCATTGAACTGCACAGGTATGCATTAAAGAAGGACTAGTGTCTACTCACTTATCAAAATTAGTTTCCTTTATTGCACTGAACTATAGTACTGTGAAAATATGGAAGAACCTGAGAAGCACTGAACATAGGAACCACAAAGCATTTTTGGCAGCGATGAAGTTTGGATCACATGGGAGCACGCAGTTCCAAAAGATCAGAAAGTGGATGAAGAAAACCATAGTACCCAAAAAAAAAAAGACAAAAGTGACATCAATCATTGAATGCTATACCCACTGATTCTAGCGTCTTGTGTACTGAGAGACACAAAGTCATAAAATACCAGGATTTGCAAGCAGGAATGAGTCCAGTGCGGAATAAGATACTCAAAATGTCCCAACAGTAGTAGTAGCAACAGGATAAACAGGATAATAACAATGAACTTACAATCATGCATAAATGTGCTGACAATACATGTAATCCTTGGGAAGTGCAGTAGAAGGCAGTTCTGGGTACATTTTGGGTGCAGAGAAGAGCACTCTTGACAAACAGTGGCTGAAGGAAATGCTAATCTCATTAAGTTAAACAGTGCTCTGACTTACGAATGGAGTCTATTCCCATCATGGTATTAGAAATCCAAAACATTTACAGAAATTAAAAAGAAAATGTGAGTTAATTATTCAGTTGAATATTCCATAAAACACACAATGTGCCAAATTATGAAACCAGAAATTAGAACATTATAGAATAAAGACAGACAGATTGTTCCAAAAATAGGAGGATCAACAGGGCTATTAAAAACAGATTGTTCTTTTTTCTATCATCTGTCTGTTCTCCAGCTATCCATCAGCCTCCCAGCTGCTGCATTTTACCATAAGTGAACTCAGTACTCTTCCTCAGGGTTGGGAGTGTACCAACGGCAGGTTGAGCAGGGGAGGTGGAATGCAGCAGTCTGCAGCATCACATGTGCTGGCCTTGCATGCTGGGGAATTTTTTGGTGTGCCTTAAGTGGGTGGAACTACTGAAGTAATGCATATCACTGCACATAGTGTCAGTTGGCTCCTACCACCCCATGAGAATTTTAAAATCAATGTGCTCCATGACAATGGTACATGTCCATCACCATGCATGTGTCTCCATCACTGGCAGAAACCTCTTCATTTCTTCTGCAGTGGGTGATATGGCAAAGACAGTCTTTCCCAACCTTCTTTCCCCTGCCCCATTAGTGCTCACATCTCTGTTTGATCTTAGCTCATCTGTATCATAGTTATGGCACCATTCCTCTACACCATGAAGGTAGGAAAAAAATATTTTTCCACCATACTTACATGTGTTGCCAGTACATGTAACTTCATATAAACCACAGGAGGAGTCAGTGTGGGGTACATTGTCAGTTTTGAAAATACCATACTTGGTAAACATCAAAGGATAATGTAATACTGATTTCATGAACTTTAATCATAGACTGATTCAGGAAAGGGGTTCATTGTGTTTTGCATCATTATATTAAAAGCCCTAAACATTTGGAGAAAATAAAATGTGAGTTATTCATCTAGGTCAGTATGATTATGAATCAGCTTTATCATGAGCCTTTTTTCATTTTGTACATGGGTTGGGGTTTCACATCAACAGTGAACTTCACCTAGGATCAATGTTTTTGTAAAGCTCATAGCATTCTGTATGACAGACTAAAGAGATATGCATCTGATATAAGACATAAAAAAAGTATAGCTCTTTGGCTGAAAATTTAATTGAGTGAATAAGGAGAAGACATTTCTGTTTAGTACATATTTTCTGTGTAAAATATCATTAATGGGGCAGCTGGGACAATGATTTGCTTATGCTCATATTAAAGTAACAACTATACCCAAAGGCATAAGAAGTATGTGATCTGAATGATGTACTTTCTTTAAATGGCAATTTATAGACTTACATGTATTCATAATAAATTATTGTGTCTCATCAACCAATCAATCTTTGTGATGTCACACTGAAACGTGTTTTGTTGATGTTATAAAAGATGCTGGATGTTAGGTGCTGTTTTCAACTGTCTGATGAAGCTTTGGAATATGAAAAGTGGCATTGCGTTAAGGATAACTCTTTAATCTTAAATAATACTCTTGTGCCTTTACACGTTATATTTTTATAACTTGTTTATCTGTGGATAACTACTAAAATAGTAAAAATCACAGTGTTAAGGAATCAATACATGAATTCAGCCTGCACAACTTTATAACTGGAGAAATTAAGGTGTAAAGAAAAACTTGTCAACAAAAGGAGCACAGAAATGCCACTACAATAGTCACTGATATGACTTCATCTGAATATTAAAGTTTACAAGAAACATCTCTGTAAAGATGTGGACATAAATGAGACTTCTTATTAAATGTATTTTTGGAAGTTGTTTGGTTCAAACCTGAAAAGATACAACAAGACTTTAAAGGCTTTCACTTCTGTATTTTGGATGAAACCAAGACATAAATCTTATACACTTTCAAATATATTGTGGTATGAGAAGGATACAAAACACCATTCAGAAAAAAGGTATAGTGACATGAGGGTGTACAACAGGGCAGGTGTGAGAAAATATATATTCACCAAAGTGTGGGAGATGGATAAAGCATATACCCAAGATGGTATATTTGTGGGAAATGTAGTGGTAGATCTCTTAAATAAACAGGGATGGCATGGTGGATTTTTGCACAAGAAAATATGGTTTAAAATAAATATAAAAATTGGGCAATTCTCTTCATTTGCCTTCAATGTGCATTTGTTTCTCCATAGAAAAAACTTCATTGTTCATGTATTTATGGACCACAATGATAGTTTCTCTCAATCCTCATGTTTCTTCTCGGCTATTATTTTTTTGGCCCTAGTATAGTTGAACTAGCATTATTTCTTAATTTTCTACAGCTGGATGAAATGCTCATCTTAAATATTGCTTGCCTATGGTTCCCTTTGCCTGTCTGTGTAGATCAGTTTGGATTTTGCTTCTGAGTTCAGAAAAATATTCATAGAATCAGAATCATGCAAATTTCAAGATTCAGTGAGCCAGAAGATAAATCTGTAAGGACACTTGCCTGAAGGTGACCACTGTACAACCATCCATATTGGGCGAGAGCACAGAGCCCTGTCCTACTTTACTGGTATTCCTGTTAACATTGTGACTGTGATAATAGAACCTGTGAGGAGCATCTAAAGCTGGAGATACTGACACCACTGCCTGTGAGCTTCCTAACTCCTTCAAACTCAACACAGCCAAGCCGGACTGTTACTATCATTATTGTTAATATTGTGATTGTAATTAAAGAAATCTCGAGGAGCATACCACACTGCACCCGCTCATATCACTTTCTCTAAGGTGAGTGATTTTAGCAAGCTCATCCAGAACATACATAATAAAGGCCAAATGTTGCTGACATCATGGAATCATTTAGTGTGTCCCACAAAGTACCTGTTCTCACTGCTGCTTATGAAGTTAATGAATTTAGCTAGCTCCTACAACACAAACGCACATATTGCAAAGCACCAACTATAGCTGACATTCCTGTTAACATTGTGACTGTGGTCACTGAACCCCTGAGGAACTTCTCACACCATGCTTGCTGACACTGTTGTCTGAGAGGTCACCAACTTTATCTAATTTCAGTGGGGCTCAAACAACAAATCTTAACCATTGCTGGCATTCCTGAAAAGTGTTCCACAATGTAGCTAGTCACAAAACTGCCCTTGGAGCAACTGGCTTTAGATACTGTAGTAGTTAACTATTATTTATTTACTTTAAATATAATTGTTCATCCTGCAGATCACCTGAGCTGATTACGTCTTTATAGTCTCCAATAAAAATTCACTTCTTTTATCTTTCTGAATGACCTGATGCAGTGTGCCTATTTACAGTGCATTGCTTCTCAGATGAGTGCTTCTTGAGGGCACAGCCCCTGAGCTGTCTAATCACTGAAATAATATGCTACTTACTTCTGCAGTTTACGATTTGCAATATTTTATTCATTTTAACTTTACATTTTAAAAGTCTTGTACTTTTGCATACTTGTTATTCATTCTTTGAAACAAGTGCATGTTTCATTCCCGCACAAAGGCTGCTGTCTCTTATTGGTGGGGAATGATTTGCCATGTTTGCTTTTCTTTTTTATCATTAAGTACAACATATAGGATTATAAACATACGTACAAGTATTTCAAGCACGAGCATTAATGCCATTCTAGCTTGCCAATATACCAACCCACTTGTTCCCATAATAAGTGTCCAGGCTGTTCTTAAAAATATCCAGTAAAGTAGTA
Source organism: Protopterus annectens (assembly GCF_019279795.1). NCBI lineage: Eukaryota > Metazoa > Chordata > Ceratodontiformes > Protopteridae > Protopterus > Protopterus annectens. Next base: position 1,482,682,906 of record NC_056741.1, on the reverse strand, counting down.
CTTGCTTTGATGTAATTTGGTTGTCTGTTCCATGTATCAACCACTCCCTCAGGGAACCAATTAGTTTACTTCTCGTTCTTATAGAATCATCTGCATAGGTTGTCTGATGATTCTCTACTACTTTTTTATAACCTCAAACATTCTCAGAGGTAGTTGTCTCTAAATGTCCTATATACCTGAATAAGATCTCGTCTTAGATATCTATAACAAATACTGTACAAGTTCAGATATTTTAGTCTTTCATAATAACTTAAATTGTCACATCCATGGATGCCCTTGTTATTTTTCTGCTGTACTCTTTCCAGTTTACTCATGCTTGTTTTCTTATATAGTTTCCATATTGTTATTCAATACTCAATTTGGGTTTAATGTAACTAACAAACAATTAATTCATCATTTTTGATTTCCTAGACTTGATAAATATTTTTATACAACCTATAGTTCTATAACTATCACTAACCAATGGGTTGATATGATTAGAAACTCTTATAGCTGGATCTACCCATTTACCTAGGTCCTTAAATGAGTCTACAGTTTCAATCACTGTGTGCTGCATTAAATATTCACATTTCAATGTATGTCTCCCAAATTCCATACTCTTAGTTTTTGATGTATTTATCAGCATATTTTTCTCCTGTGCCCAAATGGTGAATTTATTCAAGTTCTTTGCAGACATGCCTTATCTGTAACACATGTAATCAGTTTACACAGTTTCAGGTCATCTGCATATAGACTGTAGAACACCTCAGATGAAAAGTTAGGCCTGAAAGATACAATCTAAATAAGTAAGGTCCTAGGGCAGAGCCCTGTGGGACACCCTGACTGTTATGATCAGTCCTCAGATTGTAATCTGCTTATTTGTATTTGACAACTGATGCCAAGAAATTTTCCTCCTCAAGAGCGAAGTTTGAGAGGTGAATCTTGTCATCCTTGTCAAGAACATATAATATTAAGTTATGATTGGAGAACTTAATATTGTGTTGAGTGTATCTGTGCACAGACGGTTTCTCCCTGTATCTAACTTGTAGCACACTATACCCTGCCTCCTCCCTGAATCCCTGACTACCTTCTGAGTGTGTTTTCCTTATACTTAACAAGCCTCTCTTCTCTAATATATAGAAATGGCCCTTTTCATTTATATTCAAAAGCTATTTCTCTACTGCCTTTTAAAAGACTCAAACGATTAGAAGGAGAAACAAATAAGCGAAAATAATACCAAAATCTGAAATTCTCTCTCACTGACATATAGGTTCATAGGTAAGTACCAGGCTATCTGGCCATGTAGACCATTTTAAGCCTAGCCAGTTTCCCTTTTTGTGCTTGAAATAATCAGTTCCATTTAGTTATAGATTGGCCTTACCCTTCCCATGGTTGATAATGGTGTATTACCTCTAATAACTGGGATCATACCATCCCATGATATCTGAAACACTATTATCACTCAGGCACATTTAAAATGAATTAATACATTAGTGTTTTATGTACAGTCACAATACTTCATGTTTCTACAAGCAGTTCCAGCAAACTTTATATCATAAAATAACTAGTTCTGCTAAGATCATAACCAACTTTGTAGCTTGCAATAATGACCATTAGTTATGTTGAACTCATCATAAAATGGCAGCACAGTGGTGCAGCTACTAGCACTGTTACCTCACAGCAAGAGATTCTCCAGTTTGAGTCTCAGGTAGAGAACTTTTTGTTTGGAATGTGCATGTTTTCACTGTCTTTGCATGAGCAGACATGCAGTAGGTGAACTAGACAGGATAACTTGACTGTAAGTTTGTGTGTGTGGCCTTATACAGATTTTTGATGTTTTCAGGTTGAGTGGTATGGTGTGTGTGTGTGTGTGTGTGTGTGTGTGTGTGTGTGTGTGTGTGTGTGTGTGTGTGTGTGTGTGTGAGTGTGTGTGTGTGTGTATAAACATGCATGTTGTATAGAACAACAACCTTGGCAATGCTAGCCATGCAGAGGTATGAACATTGGCTCTAGATGGTTGTCATTGTTGCTGTAACAACCCAACCCCATGAGCAAAAATGGAAACATAATGTGTATGGTTAAAATATAAAGGTAGATGTAGCAAAAGTATTGCATAAGTGATAAGCATTCTTCACACACCAATATTTACAGATATAAAACATCAGAGTTACTATCCCCCTTCTTCTGGACTAAAGTAAAAATCTGCAATGATTTTATATAAATTAGTTTAAGCTATAATTTAAGTTATTACCTTTAAAGAAATCCTGGAACAAACCAAACTTTTAACGTTATTAACACATTGTCTGCTCCTTCTAGCAGGTGGCATTCATGTAATCCCAGAGCATGTAACTACAACCATCCATATGAAATCACAAACACCTCTCCAGTGCCTACAGTACTATCTTTAGTGGAAATAAATCACATAAACTCCAATTCTGGCATTTTCAGTATAATACAAACATGATACTTTTAACTGAAATATGGCTCAAGGACTCTTTTTAGATCTCACTGCAAAAAAACTAACACCTTTGCCTGGTTTGCTGATAACACGCCTGGATAAAGGTTAGATGTAAGGCAACTGCCTGAAGCAGAAAATAATCTATGTTGTCCCTCACTCTAATTACAAAAAACAGTGCTGTCTCTAGCATAGATCCAAACTGGCTATTATTTCAGATACTTCAGAGTAGCCACAGAAATATTTTGCTAAGAATAATACAAATCCCATCATCATGCTGCATAGCCATATTCAAAAGCATATTAGGGAAATGCTTCAATTCACTAAACACCATAAACTAATGTCATTTGGAGATATCAACCTAGGTTGGTTTGTTAATAGGTCACAACTCTACCGACTATCTAGTTTTTACTATCTAACTCCAACAGTTACTGATAAAACTAGATTAAATCTTATGTCAAACATCAGCCCAATGTTTCAAATAACACAAATTTCCCAAACAAATTAAAAGCTGTTAAAGAAGCAAGCAAAGTGACCACTGCCATGTTGCAGTATTGTGGTCATTAAAATATAAATTACGCTAAGTGACCCCTGCCATGTCATAGCATTGTGGTCATTAAAATCCAAATTATACTAAGTGACCACTGCCAAGTTGTAGCATCGCTGTCATTAAAATCCAAAATAACACCTTCCAAAATGATTTGTTCAAGACCCATATATAACTGTAACTAGTTAACCTACCTTATCAATTGAACTTGTGCACAATAAGCCACTTCAATATAACCTCACAAATCCAGTCCTTTTAGTCTTATCTTTCTGTGACTTGACCCTATTCAAGACAATTTATTTCTATTAACATGGAAGAGAATGAAGGACTCCCCAGTTCCAAGGTATTTGTTTTTCAGCTAAAACAAATACTGAAATTGAGAGATATGGCTTTAATTACATTAATAGAAGACATCAAAGTACTGTATCACACTTAGAATTCTACTGGTACTTAAAACACAAACCAAAATAGAAAACCCACAAGACAAAGACACAATATGTTAGCAATAAAATCCTGTTTAAGGCAATCCAAGTATTTCTGCCATGTACTGAAATTATTAGACACCAACAAGCTTTTCCCCCAAACTGCTGCAGATTATAATTAATACCGTATTCATAAATAATAGCAAACAATTTATTTTGATCCCCTCAAAATACCAGAGAAAAACTTTTCACAATTCTCTCCAAGATACGCCATCTATATCTTAGATTACATTAAGTTCTGCTTTAAAAATATTGCAGAATCAGAAATTCAGGAATTGCTTACAATATTTGACACATCTTATAACTGGTCACACATGCTATGCATCCAAATTATTACAGTTTGATAGCTACAATTATTTTAGCCCTTTTGCATACATTAATATTTCTATGTTTCCCACAAAATCTATTCTGTGTAGCTTCAAACAAGCCCTAAGACTAATATTTGCAAAAAAATTCCTAATATAGCTGTACTGAATGATTTCCATCCCATTACAAATATCTGTCATCCAACAAAACATTCCTGAGTGAATTATCTGTAAACCAATGCTACATGCAAACTTAATGTTATACTCATTGACGGCAGCATGGTTTCACCATTTCGGGCCTAACCAGAGAACTATGACATAATTATACAAACTAACTGATGAAATATACACTAACAAAGATAAAGAAATACACATGTACAATATCCCTTTATTTAAAAAAAAAAGATTTTGATGCAGTTCATCTTAGTACCCTCATATTTGAACTAAATATTTGCACCTTCTCACAGGAGGTATCCGAAAAAGACTGAAAGTTATCTTTCCAATTGAACATTTTGAGTATTTGGTAATAATTGTTTCTTTTAAATATGATCATTAAAGGCATTCTACCAGGTACAGTACTCTGACCACTACTATTGTCTGTATACATAAATGACCACTTCTGGGGCCTGCATCTTATCAGTTATATACTTTATGCTGATGACATAGTCTTAATGTAAGCCCATAGATCTCTCCAAACCTCCAAAACTGCACTGCATACAGACTTTATATCATCTAGAACTAGTTAATCAGCAATAACCCTACAGTCACTATTAATAAAAAACAGTAATGGTGTTTCTATCTAAAGAGAAACTAAACAATGCTGCAAGTCTTACTGTTGCAGACCCTGAAGGCAAATCATTCCCCTAACACAACTGACATTTATCTGTACACTCTTTGATGAGCTGCTATCATTTCATTATATAAATTTTCTTACATTTTTCCTCCACAGCTAGACATGCTATTTCAGTAAATGTACTACTCCCAAGGCCAGAATGCAGACTTCCTATTAACTCTCCACTGTGCATACAAAAATTCCAAATTTTTCCAAATCAGTGAACATAAACTGAACATAGACTGATTTAGTCAACTTTCCCTGCACAGTGAATACCTCATGGTACTCTGTTGACAACCAGTTACAGCTATTGCAAACTTTCTATTAAATTCCCCTCTTGTAAGTTACTTGCAAGGCTTTCTGCCCTTCAATAAAATATAACGTAATCTTCAAGCAACCTACTTGTTCTTTAAAAGATAATATAGCAAATTAACTGTTTCATCTTCCCTTCTTTCCACAGCTCAAAAACTGTGTTTTCCAAACTAGCCCCTGTATCTTGAAACAACATACCACATAAAATCAGAAACAAAGACATCTGAGAAAAAAGAAGAGTTATTAGTAGAAGAAAATGAATGTGATGTTTTTCCCTGGATAATAAAGCCATCATTTGTTAAAAAAAAAAAAGAAAAAGAAATTCTAGCCAATCCTTGCTGCTACCACAATGATATTGACTTATGTATTTCCACATTATTGTAAATATTTTATATGCTAACTTTCCCCAACATATCATCCCCCTTCCTTGCTATTAATATTTCATTACTAACATTATTCCTAGCATATGCAGCTCACATTTACCAAGTCATACATATAATCTACATCTCAATATACTTCTCTTTTCATTTATTACTCAGTCAATTGTATACTTTATTCAATTTAGTCTACTTCACATTTTATATATTCTAGCGCCTTCAGTATTAATGTACATATTATACATCACTTTTTTGGAAATACTTCATACAGCTTGCATGCTGGCATTTCAAATACTTTGCACAATTTGCATTCTGATGATTGTTTCATGATACCTTAGTTACATGCCACTACCGTATATATTTTAAAGTATACAAAATGAATGTATCACTTCCTATACCACTGCCATCTACTGCAGCTGCATTGCCTTAATGTTAATGTTTATGCCTTGTGCCTTAATATTGTTTTGTTATATTCTTTGTTTTCTGCTTACAATTTAAAGAGTTATTTTATGTTTACATTATTTTATGTTTACATTATTTTGTTATGCTTGCATTTTGCATAATTTTTGTTATATCTATATAGTGCATATCTTCAGTGACTTGTTTTTATTGTTACTTGCCTGGGTCATGGTAGGATAGGGTACACAAGATAGCTCACTTACCCAGTTAACAGACAAAATTAAGGGAAACCATACTTTTATAGTGAAAACCTTGTTTTAGTCATGCAGTTTAAATATATGCATTGCTGTTTTTTATTTATTCATTTATTTATATCCTATCAATTGCTGATTTAAGCATTGTTTATAGATGTATCATTCATGATTACTTTTTTTAACTGTTCTTGCAACTACTAAATCTGAGTGATAAGTGACCTCATTCATTTATGGACTGATAATAAGGATTATTCTTTGAAATTTTCAAAATAATTACGTTGGTTTTTTAGTTGACATGAGAATCAGACTTTCAAAGCTGCAGACCTCTGAAGAAAAAATAGTTAGGCATTGCAGTCACTTTTTAAGGAAATAGTTATTTAGATTAGAAATCAATAAAAAACATTTTACCTTATATTGGTGTTCTCATTTAATATCTCATGCTAGGTGATCATATTCTGTCAAAGCTGCTTAGAAAATGTTTGCTTTGCAGCTGCATGTTCATTATGTGCCTAAAATTGCTACATATTTTAATACATGTGGAACTAAGCAGGAGAATGTGTCCATTTCCCCATCTGTGACGTAGACATTATACATATTGTGCATGAATAGCAGTTATAAAGATATGCTGTAGATATACATGCATACTGTACTATCCTATAGCTGAATCCATGCAATCTGCTGCAATGCATGATAATAATGATTTGTTATAGATACACATCTGAACTGGACTATAGCCGAATTCATGCAATCTGCTGCAACACATGGTAATAGCGATATGTTATAGATACACATCTGTACTGTACAATCCTATAGCTGAATCCATGCAATATGCTGCAACACATGGTAATAAAGATATGTTATAGATACACATCTATACTGTACTATCCTATAGCTGAATCCATGCAATATGCTGCAACACATGGTAATAAAGATATGTTATAGATACACATCTATACTGTACTATCCTATAGCCTAATCCATGCAATCTGCTGAAACACATGGTAATAATTATATGTTATAGATACACATCTGTACTGTACTATCCTATAGCTGAATCCACGAAGTCTGCAGCAACACATGGTAATAACGATATGTTAGATACACATCTGTACTGTACTATCCTATAGCTGAATCCATGCAATCTGCTGCAATACATGGTAATAACGATATGTTATAGATACACATCTGTACTATACTGTGCTATAGCTGAATCCATGCAATCTGCTGCAACACATGGTAATAATGATTTGTTATAGATACACATCTGTACTGTACTGTGCTATGGCTGAATCCATGCAATCTGCTGCAACACATGGTAATAAAGATATGTTATAGATACACATCTATACTGTACTTTCCTATAGCTGAATCCATGCAATCTGCTGCAACGCACGGTAATAAAGATATGTTATAGATACACATCTGTACTGTACTATCCTATAGCTGAATCCACGCAGTCTGCAGCAACACATGGTAATAACGATATGTTATAGATACACATCTGTACTGTACTATCCTATAGCTGAATCCATGCAATCTGCTGCAATATATGGTAATAACGATATGTTATAGATACACATCTGTACTGTACTATCCTATAGCTGAATCCATGCAATCTGCTGCATCACATGGTAATAACGATATGTTATAGATACACATCTATACTATACTGTGCTATAGCTTAATCTATGCAATCTGCTGCAACACATGGTAATAATATGTTATAGAAACACATCTGTACTGTACTGTACTGTGCTATAGCTTAATCCATGCAATCTGCTGCAACACATGGTAATAATGATATGTTATAGATACACATCTGTACTATATTGTGCTATAGCTGAATCCATGCAATCTGCTGCAACACACGGTAATAAAAATATGTTATAGATACACATTTGTACTGTACTATCCTATAGCTGAATCCATGCCGTCTGCTGCAACACATGATAATAATGATATGTTATAGATACACATCTGTACTGTACTATCCTATAGCTGAATCCGTGCAATCTGCTGCAACACATGGTAATAACGATATGTTATAGATACACATCTGTACTATACTGTGCTATAGCTTAATCCTTGCAATCTGCTGCAACACATGGTAATAATATGTTATAGATACACATCTGTACTGTACTGTACTGTGCTATAGCTTAATCCATGCAATCTGCTGCAACACATGGTAATAACGATATGTTATAAATAGACATCTGTACTATACTGTGCTATAGCTTAATCCATGCAATCTGCTGCAACACACGGTAACAAAGATATTTTATAGATACACATCTGTACTGTACTATCCTATAGCTGAATCCATGCAATCTGCTGCAACATATGGTGTATTGCTTTTAATTTTTTGTGTTATAAGTACATAAACTGATAAAGAATCCCAGCTTCATGGTACCTGAAGATCATAATTTTAATTGTCATTAGCATCTTGATGTACTGTCCCCATTCATTTCACATAAAAGTAGATAGTTTTAAATGTTACTTATTTGTTATTCCTGAAAGCTAACCTCTTCAGCCATGACCTGGTCTGCAAAGGCAAAGTACATATTTATAGATCTGTCTATTTACACACACACACACACACACACACACACACACACACACACACACACACACACACACACACACACACACACACAAACACACACACACACACACACACACACACACACACACACACACACACACACACACACACACACATGCACACATGCACACAAACACACATGGGTGCATGTGAGCATGTACAGGCATGCATGCAGTCACTCAGAATGGAAACGATACATAGACAAGGGCCAGAGGTCATGACTGAATCTATGACTTTGGTCATGTAACACAGAACTCTTACCCACTGAGTTATTGTGCTGCCCATGGTATAAAGTTACACAAAGGGTTTTGCTCATTAATCCCCTAACATCAGCTACTCATTTGTTCAGTACTGAATTAGCCCGATGGCCAACAGCTTATTAGCTAGCCAAGACACAATCCCAGTGCTCTGTCTCTTGCAGCTGACAGAGTCTGCAGATAACTTCCAGCAGTTCTAAAACAAACATGTCAAAATCATCACACAGTAACTTCACTTAGAGGTTGTAATGCAGACTTAGTAACTAAACAGCCCATTTTCTGTTTCCTTTCAGCTACACATTTAACATTTGGTGAATTTCATTGCATTTTTAGGCAGCAACTGGTTTGCATGCCAGTTCAGATATAGCTTGGCAGGCATAAGAATAGTTCTTATGACACTGGCATCATATGTAGACTATAGTCAAAGTTGTGCCATCACCCTCCCTTAGATAAGGTAAACTCTACTCCCTCCTGTTTATACATAGACTTCCATGCAACCCGTCATGCTTTCCCTGATTGGAAGCCTTTACTTTTCACATTCCTGTGGATGGTCTGGTACCATATACTGCTTACCGTTGTCTCTTACAAGTTGTAATATGTTTACTGATATAATCTGTTTACAATGACCTGTTAATGCAATTTCTAACTGGAGCTGTACAAGTGTTTTCTAATTATTTCAGAAGCATAATTGTCTTACACATATTGTAAGTAGGATTTTTCCGAGCTTACTGTTGCTCATTTTTTTTAAATTTCACATGTATTACGTACTTAGAAATTTGTACAAAAGAAACTGAAAAAGAGGTTGACATGTATTTTGGAAAAATATTGTTTGCTACAAACTTTCCTGGAGGAATTCCTTAATCAATGTGCATAGTAGGGTATAAGAAACTACTGCAAATTTAACTGATGGGGTCATTAATGTGCCATTTTTTTCTTTTTTTTTTTCAAATACTGTTTGAGAAAATCATCAAACTCTGCATAATATTCATTCTTCAAGATGTGACTAGATTGGATAAAAGAGATCACCATGTGGTGAATTTATGGCTTACCAACATTAGCGGACCGGAGTTCTGCTGTGCCAACCCCTAACCGGGAAAAGTCGAAAGAAAAAACAACAACCAACTGTATACCACATCAAACATGCTGCTTAGGGACTTGCCACACTGAATCAACAAAACTCCATTCTCACAACATCTGGTTTTGAAAACGTAGATTTGAACTTGTCTAGTGCTTGTCCAGAAATGCTGAGCATTAGTTTAGAATGCTAAAGTTCACAATGATAATGAATATATTTAATAATGTTAGTACTTCTAGTACTAGTTAGTACATTTATTTCACCAGTGAAACTATAGAGTAACCAGGGTTTTACCTACTGAAGTGTGATTTTTGCCTCTTTTCTACCAATCATAAAATTTCTCAAGGAGAAAATGGGATGGATAGGGGTAATTAGTGTAATCAGAGAGAGAAGCTTGAATAATAGCATACATGTAATTTGGGCTATAGCTTACATACATAGGCATTGCAGAATAATCCTCTGCACAACAGTATGTCAATCTGAATATGATGCTTTCAAAGTCAGATAAAGCAAGACTGTCATACCAGATAGTTTTGAGGCATGTATTTCATCTGTTGTCAGGATCTCACAAATTGATAATGCATGGTTATCTTCATAAAAACACCATTCTTTCCAACCAGATAAGTACATGTTAAAAAAACAAAATAGTTTAAAACTGATGGAAATTTTAAGCATCCATGTTTAATTTACGTAGTTCAGAACATCACAGAAAACTAAAGCATGAACTAAACTTGGGAATAAAAATATATACCACAGCAGGAAAAGCATGACTATATCATATGACAATATGTGCTTGCCCTTTTAACAGTAATGCCGTGGCACCAGTTTCTTTGTAATATAGATTTGGTTCTCCTCTGTGCATCCCACATGAAAAATAATTTTTATGTTTCACATCATTGATTTCATAAGTTTTAAATTTAAACCATACCTTATGGACATTTGGTAGTAGTATGTTTCAGATCATTGATTTCATAATTTTTAAATGTAAACCATACTTTATGGACATATGGTAGGAGTATATTTCACATAATTGATTTCATAAGTTTTAAATGTAAACCATAACTTATAGACATTTGGTAGTAGTATGTTTCACATCATTGATTTCATAAGTTTTAAATGTAAACCATACCTTATGGACATTTGGTAGCAGTATGTTTCACATCATTGATTTTCATAAGTTTTTATTGTAAACCATTCCTTATGGACATTTGGTAGTAGTATGTTTCACATCATTGATTTCATAAGTTTTAAATTTAAACCATACCTTATGGACATTTAGTAGTAGTATGTTTCACATGATTGATTTCATAAGTTTTAAATTTAAACCATACCTTATGGACATGTGGTAGTAGTATGTTTCACATCATCGATTTCATACATTTTAAATTAAAACCATAACTTGTAGCCATTTGGTAGTAGTATGTTTCACATGATTGATTTCATAAGTTTTAAATTTAAACCATACCTTATGGACATTTGGTAGTAGTATGTTTCACATGATTGATTTCATAAGTTTTACATTTAAAGCATACCTTATGGACATTTGGTAGTAGTATGTTTCACATCATTGATTTCATAAGTTTTAAATTTAAATCATTCAATATGACATTTGGTAGTAGTATGTTTCACATCATTGATTTCATAAATTTTAAAATTAAATCATACCTTATGGACATTTGGTAGTAGTATGTTTCGCATCATTGATTTCAGAACTTAAAAATGCAAACCATACCTTTTGGACATTTGGTAGTAGTATGTTTCAAATTATTTATTTCATAAGTTTTAAATTTAAACCATACAGTATGGACATTTAGTAGTAATATGTTTCAAATGATTTATTTCATAAGTTTTAAATTTAAACCATACATTATGGACATTTGGTAGTAGTATGTTTCACATGACTGATTTCATAAGTTTTAAATTTAAACCATACCTTATGGATATTTGGTAGTAGTATGTTTCACATCATTGATTTCATAAGTTTTAAATTTTAACCATACCTTATGGCATTTGGTAGTAGTATGTATCATATGATTGATTTCATAAGTTTTAAATTTAAACCATAACTTATTCTCATTTGGTTGTAGTAGGTTTCACATGAATGATTTCATAAGTTTTAAATTTAAACCATTCCTTAGGGACGTTTGGTAGTAGTATGTTTCAGATGATTGATTTCATATGTTTTAAATTTAAACCATACCTTATTGGCATTTGGTAGTAGTATTTTTCACATCATTGATTTCATAAGTTTTAAATTTAAACCATACCTTATGCACATTTGGTAGAAGTATTTTTCACATCATTGATTTCATAAGTTTCAAATTTAAACCATACCTTATGGACATTTGGTAGCAGTATGTTTCACATCATTGATTTCAAAATTTTAAATTTAAACCACTCCTTACCGACATTTGGTAGTATGTTTCACATGATTGATTTCATAAGTTTTAAATTTAAACCATACCTTATGGACAACTGGTGGTAGTATGTTTCACATCACTGATTTCATAAGCTTTAAATTTAAACCATACCTTTTGGACATTTGGTAGTAGCATGTTTCACAACATTGATTTCATAAGTTTTAAATTTAAACCATACGTTATGGACATTTGGTAATAGTATGATTCAAATCATTGATTTCATAAATTTAAAATTTAAACCATGCTTATGGTCATTTGGTAGTAGTATGTTTCACATGATTGATTTCATAAGTTTTAAATTTAAACCATACCTTATGGACATTTGGTAGTATCATGTTACACATGATTGATTTCATATGTTTTAAATATAAACCATACATTATAGACATTTGGTAGTAATATGTTTCACATCATTGATTTCATTAGTTTTAAATTTAAACCATACATTATGGACTTTTGGTAGTAGTATGTTTCACATGGGACATTTAATAACTTTTAAATTTAAACCATACTTTAAGGACATTTGGTAGTAGCATGTTTCAAATTATTGATTTCATATGTTTTAAATGTAAACCATACCCTCTGGACATTTGGTAGAAGTATGTTTCACAGCATAGGTTTCATAAGTGTTAAATTTAAACCATTCCTCATGGACATTTGGTAGTATATGTTTCACATCATTGATTTCATAAGTTTTAAATTTAAACCATACCTTATGGACATGTGGTAGTAGTATGTTTCACATCAGCAATTTCATAAGTTTTAAATTTAAACCATACCTTATAGACATTTGAAAGTAGTATGTTTCGCATGATTGATTTCATAAGTTTTAAATTTAAACCATACCTTATGGACATTTGATAGTAGTATGTTTCACATGATTGATTTCATAAGTTTTACATTTAAATCATACCTTATGGACATTTGGTAGAAGTATGTCTCACATCACAGATTTCATAAGTTTTAAATTTAAACCATTCAGTATGACATTTGGTAGTAGTTTGTTTCACATGATTGATTTCATTAATTTTAAATTTAAACCATACCTTATGGACATTTGGTAGTAGTATGTTTCACATCATTGATTTCATAAGTTTAAAATTTAGACCATTCCTTATGGAAATTGGGTAGTAGTATGTTTCACATCATCGATTTCATAAGTTTTACATTTAAGCCATACCTTACAGACATTTGAAAGTAGTATGTTTCACTTGACTGATTTCATTAGTTTAAAATTTAAAACGTACCTTCTGGACCTTTTGTAGTAGAATGTTTCACATTATTGATTTCATAAGGTTTTCATTTAAATCATACCTTATGGACATTTGGCAATAGTATATTTCAAATGACTGATTTCATAAGTTTTAAATTTAAACCATACAGTATTGACATTTGGTAGTAGTATGTTTCACATGATTGATTTCATAAATTTTAAATTTAAACCATACCTTATGGACATTTGGTAGTAGTATGTTTCACATCATTGATTTCATAAGTTTAAAATTTAAACCAGTCCTTATGAAATTGGGGAGTGGTATGTTTCACATCATTGATTTCATAAGTTTTAAATTTAAACCATACCTTACAGACATTTGGTAGTAGTATGTTTCACATCATTGATTTCATAAGTTTTAAATTTAAACCATACCTTATGGACATTTGGTAGTAGTATGTTTCAAATGATTGATTTCATAAGTTTTAAATTTAAACCATACAGTATGGACATTTAGTAGTAGTATGTTTCACATGATTGATTTCATAAGTTTTAAATTTAAACCATACCTTATGGATATTTGGTAGTAGTATGTTTCACATCATTGATTTCATAAGTTTTAAATTTAAACCATTCCTTACGGACATTTGGTAGTAGTATGTTTCACATGATTGATTTCATAAGTTTTAAATTTAAACCATACCTTATGGGCATTTGGTAGTAGTATTTGTCACATCATTGATTTCATAAGTTTTAAATTTAAACCATGCCTTATGGACATTTGGTAGTAGTATGTTTCTCATCATTGATTTCATAAGTTTTAAGTTAAACCATACCTTATGGACATTTGGTAGAAGTATGTTTCACATCACTGATTTCATAAGTTTTAAATTTAAACCATTCCTTATGGACATTTGGTAGTATGTTTCACATGATTGATTTCATAAGTTTTAAATGTAATCCATACCTTATGGATAATTGGTAGTATTTTTTTACATCATTGATTTTATAGGTTTTAAATTTAAAACATACCTTATGGACATTTGATAGTAGTATGTTTTGCATCATTCATTTTATGTTTTAAATGTAAACCTTTCCTTATGGACATTTGGTAGTAGTATGTTTCACATGATGGAATTCATAACTTTTAATTTTAAACCATACCTTATGGACATTTGGTAGTAGTATGTTTCCCATGATTGATTTCATAACTTTTAAATTTAAACCATACTTTATGGACATTTGGTAGCCGTATGTTTCACATGATCAATTTCATAAGTTTTAAATTTAAACCATACCTTATGGACATTTGGTAGTAGTATGTTTCACATCATTGATTTCATAAGTTTCAAATTTAAACCATACCTTATGGACATTTGATAGTAGTATGTTTCACATGATTGATTTCATAAATTTTCAATTTAAACCATGCCTTACGGACATTTGGTCATAGTATGTTTCACATGATTGATTTCATAAGTTTTAAATTTAAACCATACCTTATGGACATTTGGTAGTAATATGTTTCACATGATTGATTTCATAAATTTTAAATTTAAACAATAGCTTATGGATGTTTGGTAGTAGTATTTTTCACATCATTGATTTCATAAGTTTTAAATGTAAACCATTACGAACTAGTAGGAAATTGAAAATTAGAATGGGAGAACATTTAGGTGACATTAAGCATGGTAGGGTAACCAGTGCACTATATAGGCACATAAGCGGACATACCACACATTGTTTCAAATTTCTGGTCTTACAACACCTCAATGAAGATGAAAAAGGGGGTATTTTGGATGTGCACTTGGATGCAATGGAATTAAAATTGCAATTGTTTATGGATGCCTCTAGATTTCCAGGCATCAATGAAACCATTAGTATTGCTAGAATTCTTAAACCTGATCAAATTTCATGTTAGTTTATTTGAGAACATAGGTTTTTAAAAAACATTTTTTTAAAAATTGTTTTTGGTTTTTCAATTTATGTAAACACATTTCTAACATAAAACAATGTAACATTTTGTTTAAATCTTGTTTTTAAGAATTTTTTTTAAACAAAGTGGTGAACTATGTTAACATTGGAAGTTTGATTTTGCTTTAAGGATTTTAATTGTTGCTTAATTGAATAATTTATGGGTGTATTTAACTTGGTTGGGTAAGGTTGTGATTTTTGTTCTGAGGAAGTCTCTGTAGTTAAGAGGAAAGTGCTTAAATGTTGGTGAATA
This sequence comes from Protopterus annectens, assembly GCF_019279795.1. Classification (NCBI taxonomy): domain Eukaryota; kingdom Metazoa; phylum Chordata; order Ceratodontiformes; family Protopteridae; genus Protopterus; species Protopterus annectens. Next base: position 1,482,667,167 of record NC_056741.1, on the reverse strand, counting down.
AAGTTGGTGTCCTTTGGAGTGCTCACATTCTTCTGGTTATTCTGTTAAATGTAAACCATACCATATGGACATTTGGAAGTAGTATGTTTCACATGATTGATTTCATAACTTTTAAATTTAAACCGTAACTTATGGACATTTGGTAGTAGTATGTTACACATTATTGATTTCATAAGTTTTAAATGTAAACCATACCTTATGGACATTTGGTAATAGTATGTTTCACATAATTGATTTCATAAGTTTTAAACTTAAACCATACATTACAGACATTTGGTAGTAGTATGTTTCACATGACTGATTTCCTAAGTTTTAAGTTTAAACTATACCTTATGGACATTTGGTAGTAGTATGTTTCACATGATTGATTTAATAAGTTTTACAATTAAACCATACCTTCTGGACATTTGGTAGAATTATGTTTCACATCATAGATTTCATAACTTTTAAATTTAAACCATTCCTCATGGACATTAGGTAGTAGTATGTTTCACATCATTGAGTTCATAAGTTTTATGTTTAAACTATATCTTATGGACATTTGGTAGTATATGTTTCACATCATTGATTTCTTAAGTTTTAAATTTTAACCATACCTTATGGACATTTGGTAGTAGTCTATTTAACATCATTGATTTCATAAGTTTTAAATTTAAACCATACTTTATGGAAATTTGTTAGTAGTATGTTTCATGTGATTGATTTCATAAGTTTTAAATTTAAACCATACCTTAAGGATATTTGGTAGTAGTATGTTGCACATCATTGATTTCATAAGTTTTAAATGAAAACCATACCTTATTGACATTTGGTAGTAGTATGTTTCACATCATTGATTTCATAAGTTTTACACTTAAACCATACATTATGGACATTTGGTAGTAGTATGTTTCACATGATTGATTTCATAAATTGTAAATTTAAACCATTCCTCATGGACATTTGGTAGTAGTATATTTAGAAATAAGGAAAAGCAATGGCTGCTGTCTGCTCCCCTCCCAGCGTCTTTCTTGCCTGTGTTATCCTGCTCTTCTCGTGCTTCCAGCTCAAGTCTCTAAGAACCTAAGGGACCTCTCCAAATACCAGTGGGTTCACCTCACAGCCTTAAATTCCCTTCACCCTCTCTCAAGGAAAAAAGAAAATTATCCTGCTCTTCTCTTGCTTCCAGCTCAAGTCTCTAAGAACCTAAGGACCCTCTCCAAATACCAGCGGGTTCACCTCACAGCCTTAAATTCCATTCACCCTCTCTCAAGGAAAAATGAAAATTATCCTGCTCTTCTCGTGCTTCCAGCTCAAGTCTCTAAGAACCTAAAGACCCTCTCCAAATACCAGCAGGTTCACCTCACAGCCTTAAATTCCCTTTACCCTCTCTCAAGGAAAAAATAAAATTATCCTGCTCTTCTCGTGCTTACAGCTCAAGTCTCTAAGAACCTAAGGACCCTCTCCAAATATCAGCAGTTTCACTTCACAGCCTTAAATTCCCTTCACCCTCTCTCAAGGAAAAAAGAAAAGTATGTTTGCTGTCTAACTCCTGCCAGTTATACTCTCCACCTGTGTACACCTGCTATAGGTGCCTAAGCATGCTCTGAGCCAGGACAGCCAGCAGCCTCTACCCACCCCATCTCTATAGTACCTTATAATTTAGTCCCCCTATCTTCCTCTAGGAACTCCCTCTCACTCTTCCCCAGTTTTTAATATAGCAAACTCCTGCTTATCTACCTGCAATACAGACCTACACACTAGATGGTGCCCTGTTCCTAGTATCATGTCATGCTTTCCCTCTAGTTTCCTTTACTAATTACCTTATTTTCTGTAGTCCCAGACCTGCGTTTTAGTTCTTCACACTTCACACTACTGTCTACTACTACTGTCTCTAGGTTCTCTTATCACTGTTCCCACCTACTACTGCCTTATCCAACTTACCTTCTGAAGCCAGTACTGCTGGTTGTTTCTTCTCCAGCTGCATCTTACCTGTCTCTACTCGCTCCATTCGCCCTACGGGCTCACTCTGCTCCCCTCCCTACCCTCAATTCCCACCCTCCCCCAGGGGTCCTACTCTTACACTTACTAGTCACACCTCTACCTCCTCCCAATACTCTGATTAATCTTTTCTATTGCCTAATTACTTCCACTCCTCTTACCTTTCCTACTACAACCATCCTTTAATCCACACCTATTATATTTCTTACCATCAATAACTCAACTGACATCTTATCTATTCTAATGGATAAATTAAATACCACTACTCAGTTTCATCGATTTCTCATACTGTTACTGCTTCATCCTCTCATTTATGCTTATATGCTCTCCTCCTATGTACACCCATTAGGTCCACATTTTCACCACCCTAATAAAATAACCACCTCCACTCCTCTACCCATCCTATTCTACCATGCTAACATAACAACTCCTAGCTATCTACCAGCAAAATATCATAGAATATTCCACATCAGATATATTAATCTCAATCCCAGGAGATCTCTACTCTTAAATAGCAGACTACCATATCCAATCTATCTCAGACAACTCCAAACATTAAAAGATGGAGACTCCTAGAAACTCCTAACGATGTGGACAAACTACAAAAGGGCCTCACTGAGACAGATACCTGGTGTCAAAGCCATGGCCTGAAGCTCAATACCAAAAAGTGTATTGTCATCCCCTTTGGTAAAAACTCTGTACCCATGAACTACCACATAGCTGGTAGTCTACGTAATGCCGAAAATGTGATAAGAGACCTTGGGACACAGGTGGACAGTAGTCTTTCCTTTGATAATCACATCGCCACAGTGGTCAGGAAATCCTTCTACATGGCTCATCTCATCACAAAAGGATTCTCATCCAGAAAAAAAGGGGTCATTGTTCCCCTCTACTCATCACTCATTAGACCCATTATAGAGTACAATGCCCCTTTTGGTATGTACCTCACAATACATCTACAACAACTGGAAAGACCACAGAAATACCTCACAAAGAGGATTACTGGCCTCATACAGATGCCCTATGCAGACCATCTAAAAAAACTACAGCTTTACTCCATCGCATATCGCCTATTCAGGGGCAATCTCTGCCTATCATACAAAGCTATGTCAAACCCAGAGCTGTTGGACATGCTCCACTTAAAGAAATCCCAATCCCTCCGAGCTACACGCTCTAGGGACCTAAACCTTGTCACCACAATAAACAGAACATGCTGGAAGGATAGATTCCTGTCCCAGAGACTTCCCATACTCTGGAACACACTACCTATCTATGTCAAACAGAGCTCCTCATTAGCACTCTTCAAGAAAAATCTTGATGATTGGATGGGAAATGGGAAATTCACCCCGGGGATCACTTCTGTGGCTCTGCTCGACAGGGGCACAGGAAAATAAATTTCTTGGGTGGCGAAAGCCAGGGTACACTTTTTGGCTATGCTTGTATGGGCCCTAGGGCCAATAGCCTAGTACCTACCTATCAACCTATGAACCTATGAACCTATGAGACATTCACCCAAACCCAGGCCCAACAGCAATTCCAATCTCTCTCTCTCCCCAACCCCAACCAATCAACTAATTATCCCATTACTAAACCATCTAATTCACTCTTTGTAGCTCATCTTAGTATTCGTAGCATTAACAACAAAATTACTCAACTCCATGCTCTTTCAGAAGTCTACTCCTTTGACATCCTATGCCTAACAGAAACTTGGCTAAAACCTGTAACAAAAGACAATGAAATCATCCCACTAGGATATAGTATCCTGAGACTTGACCATGCAATCTAAAAGGGTGGGGGAGTGGCAATTCTTTTTAAATCTAGCCTATATTTAACCACTTACAACATTAAACCACCACTTAGTACCAGTGCAGAAATTCTTATATCTAAACTACAACTTAACAATGCCAAAGCCATCTATATTATTTGCATCTATATACCCCCCGGTAACAACAATACCACCATAGAAAATATCCTTTGCTGGTTATCTCAACACCTGCCCCAAGAAACCATAATCCTTGGCGATATAAACATTGATTGGAACTGCTGTAGCAGCAGCCAGCCAACCACCAACATAAACCTTTATGGTTTTGATCAAACCATTACATCCCCCACCAGGACAGATAAACACAACAAGATAGAAAGCACATTAGACTGGATCCTGTTAAACAACCATCCCCAATTATATGAATCTGGAACCCTTCCTGATGACATAAGTGACCACTCACTTACCTATATCATCAGGCATAAAACCTATACCCCATTCCTACCACAATCAGGAATATTAGATCCAAATAGAACTGCAACCCAGATCTCTTCCAAAACAAACTCAGAGCATGCAACTGGTCTCCTCTAAAATACCTCCCTCTGGAAGAAGCTGTTCAGTACTTAATTCTAATTTCTTAGCCATCCTTGATCATCATGCACCAACCCGTACTATTAGAATTAAGACCATGTCAGCCCCATGTCTTTCTAAAGACACCAAATATAAAATTCACCTCAGGAATAAATACTGGGTCAAATGGAGAATGACCAAACATCCTGCAGACCAACATACTTTCAAGCAACTAAGAAATAACACTAAGAAAGCTATACAATCTAATAAAAGAAATTACTACCTTCAATTTCAAAAGGCAAACCATAATAACCCACAAATATTCTGGGCATACATCAACCAATTACTACAACATGGTCAATCCAGTACACCAAGCCCACTAAACACTGGCCATCAAAATCCCATGCATACTGCCAATGCCTTCAATACCTTTTTCACCGATGCATCCAAACACTAGCCAGTCAACTATCACCTAATACTTTTACTTTACCTACCTATAACATAGCAACACCCCCTCCATTCATTTTCCAACCAGTCCCAACAACCCATATTCTTGCCCTAATCCAAAAACTGAAACCAGGCTCTCCTTCAGCAGACCAACTACCTGCTGAATATCTACAGAAATCTGCCAAATCAATTGCTTACCCCATCTCCATTCTAATCAATAGAAGTATTACCGAAGGTCACACCCCTAACATCTGGAAAGTCTCCCATATTATTCCCTTTCACAAAGGTGGAAGCTCCACCAATTTCTCCAACTACCGTCCCATAGTCCTTCTTTCTCCTTTGGCCAAGATCATGGAAAAATGCATCCATAGACAATTGCTAGACCATCTACTCCATAATAACTTGCTCTCTAACTGTCAACATGGTTTCAGACCCTCCCATAGCACTACCACTGCCCTCCTTTCCTTTACAGATTGTATGAACAAAACTCGCAACTGAAATATGCTTTCCTCAGCACTATTTATCGATCTGTCAAAAGCATTTGACATGGTCAATCATCAAATTCTGACAGATATCCTCAAATCCCTGGCCTTAGATGCACACTCTATCAAATGGTTCCAATCCTACTTAGATCAAAGACAACAGGCTGTACTCTGGCAAAACACTCTATCTAACCACCTACCAGTTAATCTCGGTGTACCTCAGGCATCCATATTAGGACCTCTCCTTTTCTCCATATTCATCAATGACCTTCATCTAGCAATTCCCTATGCTACTTGCATTCAATACGCAGATGACACCACCCTTGTATGCTCAGCCACAACCACCTCTGAACTTCACTCCCTTACCCAAAATGTATTTAACACTGTTGAACAATGGTTCACTCACCATTGCCTTCTATTAAACCCCAAAAAAACTAAACTACTCCTTTTCAAACCTAATCATAAGTCCTCTCCCATAGATTTTGCTGTTACATCCACTAATGGTACCATTATATCACCTGACCTAACTACCAAGCTACTTGGTATTACCATAGACAACAACCTTACCTTTGACATACATATTAATAACACTATTAAATCCGTCAACAAAAAACTTGGCTCTCTCTACAGAATTAAACCCTTCCTGTCACCTACAGCTAGGACTACTAATGCACACACTCATCTAATCTCTAGACTCCTGTATGCCTCAAATATTTTCACTACTCTATCTAAGAATAACCTCAATAAATTGGAAATCGCATACAATCACATAGCCAGATTTGCTACTGGTAACCCATTTAGAACACACCATTGCCTTAATTTAAAGGATCTTCAGTGGTTGGAACTACAGAATCTGCTCAAATACCACGTACTAATCACTGCCCACAAGACTCTTTACCAACCTTCCAAAACTCCTACTCTATCCACCATCATCACCCCCTATCATAATCTGAAGTCCTTACGTTCATCTCAGAAACTTCTAATTAACACATCTAAATCTAACAACAGGGCTGGGGATTCTCTCTTCTCTAATACTGTGGGAAAATTTTGGAATCTCCTTCCCAACGAACTTTCCTCAGTTTCCTCTATATCACTCTTCAAAAAGAGACTGAAACTTTTCCTCAAAACACACTGGTTATGCCCCTGTACTAAACCTGACTAATTCTCCACTCGAACCTTATACTGTCAGTATATCCTCTACCTTACCTTTCTCACTCTGTATTCCATTATTTCCGTCCCTCTGAATACTTACCTGTCAAAAAAATTATTTTATTTATTTATTTTATTATTTTTTTTTACTACACTCAGTATTTTTCAATCTGACTTTTATTGTACCATACTTCTATATGGAATTAGCATGTATACCTCCCTTTTTTCTATATTAAGTAATGTACTTACTTGGTATTTTAAATTATACAGTGTATTGAATGCATTTCATATTGTATTGTCTTATGTCCTCTCTGTATTATTTCTGTATTATCCAATTTTGTACTTGTATACACATCGGAAGTCATTTTATTTTGTCCTGCACCTTTATTATCATGTGTGTCATGGAGCTTTTCTCCCCGGGCCTCAACTGAAAATGGACATACATCCACTTAGACTAGCCCGATCAACAAATGTAAAATAAAATAAAACAAAAATAAAAGTAGTATGTTTCACATCATTGATTTCATAAGTTTTAAATTTAAACCATACCATATGGACATTTGGTAGTATATGCTTCACATCACTGATTTCATAAGTTTCAAATTTAAACCATACCTTATGGACATTTGGTAGCAGTATGTTTCACATCATTGATTTCATAAGTTTTAAATTTAAACCATTCCTTATGGACATTTGGTAGTAGTATGTTTCACATCATTGATTTCATAAGTTTTAAATTTAAACCATACATTATGGACATTTGGTAGTAGTATGTTTCACATGATTGATTTCATAAGTTTTAAATTTAAACCATACCTTATGGACATTTGGTAGTAGTATGTTTCACATCATTGATTTCATAAGTTTTAAATTTAAACCATACCTTATGGACATTTGGTAGTAGTATGTTTCACATCATTGATTTCATAAGTTTTAAATTTAAACCATACCTTATGGACATTTGGTAGTAGTATGTTTCACATCATTGATTTCATAAGTTTTAAATTTAAACCATACCTTATGGACATTTGGTAGTAGTATGTTTCACATCATTGATTTCATAAGTTTTAAATTTAAACCATACCTTATGGACATTTGGTAGTAGTATGTTTCACATCATTGATTTCATAAGTTTTAAATTTAAACCATACCTTATGGACATTTGGTAGTAGTATGTTTCACATCATTGATTTCATAAGTTTTAAATTTAAACCATACCTTATGGACATTTGGTAGTAGTATGTTTCACATCATTGATTTCATAAGTTTTAAATTTAAACCATACCTTATGGACATTTGGTAGTAGTATGTTTCACATCATTGATTTCATAAGTTTTAAATTTAAACCATACCTTATGGACATTTGGTAGTAGTATGTTTCACATCATTGATTTCATAAGTTTTAAATTTAAACCATACCTTATGGACATTTGGTAGTAGTATGTTTCACATCATTGATTTCATAAGTTTTAAATTTAAACCATACCTTATGGACATTTGGTAGTAGTATGTTTCACATCATTGATTTCATAAGTTTTAAATTTAAACCATACCTTATGGACATTTGGTAGTAGTATGTTTCACATCATTGATTTCATAAGTTTTAAATTTAAACCATACCTTATGGACATTTGGTAGTAGTATGTTTCACATCATTGATTTCATAAGTTTTAAATTTAAACCATACCTTATGGACATTTGGTAGTAGTATGTTTCACATCATTGATTTCATAAGTTTTAAATTTAAACCATACCTTATGGACATTTGGTAGTAGTATGTTTCACATCATTGATTTCATAAGTTTTAAATTTAAACCATACCTTATGGACATTTGGTAGTAGTATGTTTCACATCATTGATTTCATAAGTTTTAAATTTAAACCATACCTTATGGACATTTGGTAGTAGTATGTTTCACATCATTGATTTCATAAGTTTTAAATTTAAACCATACCTTATGGACATTTGGTAGTAGTATGTTTCACATCATTGATTTCATAAGTTTTAAATTTAAACCATACCTTATGGACATTTGGTAGTAGTATGTTTCACATCATTGATTTCATAAGTTTTAAATTTAAACCATACCTTATGGACATTTGGTAGTAGTATGTTTCACATCATTGATTTCATAAGTTTTAAATTTAAACCATACCTTATGGACATTTGGTAGTAGTATGTTTCACATCATTGATTTCATAAGTTTTAAATTTAAACCATACCTTATGGACATTTGGTAGTAGTATGTTTCACATCATTGATTTCATAAGTTTTAAATTTAAACCATACCTTATGGACATTTGGTAGTAGTATGTTTCACATCATTGATTTCATAAGTTTTAAATTTAAACCATACCTTATGGACATTTGGTAGTAGTATGTTTCACATCATTGATTTCATAAGTTTTAAATTTAAACCATACCTTATGGACATTTGGTAGTAGTATGTTTCACATCATTGATTTCATAAGTTTTAAATTTAAACCATACCTTATGGACATTTGGTAGTAGTATGTTTCACATCATTGATTTCATAAGTTTTAAATTTAAACCATACCTTATGGACATTTGGTAGTAGTATGTTTCACATCATTGATTTCATAAGTTTTAAATTTAAACCATACCTTATGGACATTTGGTAGTAGTATGTTTCACATCATTGATTTCATAAGTTTTAAATTTAAACCATACCTTATGGACATTTGGTAGTAGTATGTTTCACATCATTGATTTCATAAGTTTTAAATTTAAACCATACCTTATGGACATTTGGTAGTAGTATGTTTCACATCATTGATTTCATAAGTTTTAAATTTAAACCATACCTTATGGACATTTGGTAGTAGTATGTTTCACATCATTGATTTCATAAGTTTTAAATTTAAACCATACCTTATGGACATTTGGTAGTAGTATGTTTCACATCATTGATTTCATAAGTTTTAAATTTAAACCATACCTTATGGACATTTGGTAGTAGTATGTTTCACATCATTGATTTCATAAGTTTTAAATTTAAACCATACCTTATGGACATTTGGTAGTAGTATGTTTCACATCATTGATTTCATAAGTTTTAAATTTAAACCATACCTTATGGACATTTGGTAGTAGTATGTTTCACATCATTGATTTCATAAGTTTTAAATTTAAACCATACCTTATGGACATTTGGTAGTAGTATGTTTCACATCATTGATTTCATAAGTTTTAAATTTAAACCATACCTTATGGACATTTGGTAGTAGTATGTTTCACATCATTGATTTCATAAGTTTTAAATTTAAACCATACCTTATGGACATTTGGTAGTAGTATGTTTCACATCATTGATTTCATAAGTTTTAAATTTAAACCATACCTTATGGACATTTGGTAGTAGTATGTTTCACATCATTGATTTCATAAGTTTTAAATTTAAACCATACCTTATGGACATTTGGTAGTAGTATGTTTCACATCATTGATTTCATAAGTTTTAAATTTAAACCATACCTTATGGACATTTGGTAGTAGTATGTTTCACATCATTGATTTCATAAGTTTTAAATTTAAACCATACCTTATGGACATTTGGTAGTAGTATGTTTCACATCATTGATTTCATAAGTTTTAAATTTAAACCATACCTTATGGACATTTGGTAGTAGTATGTTTCACATCATTGATTTCATAAGTTTTAAATTTAAACCATACCTTATGGACATTTGGTAGTAGTATGTTTCACATCATTGATTTCATAAGTTTTAAATTTAAACCATACCTTATGGACATTTGGTAGTAGTATGTTTCACATCATTGATTTCATAAGTTTTAAATTTAAACCATACCTTATGGACATTTGGTAGTAGTATGTTTCACATCATTGATTTCATAAGTTTTAAATTTAAACCATACCTTATGGACATTTGGTAGTAGTATGTTTCACATCATTGATTTCATAAGTTTTAAATTTAAACCATACCTTATGGACATTTGGTAGTAGTATGTTTCACATCATTGATTTCATAAGTTTTAAATTTAAACCATACCTTATGGACATTTGGTAGTAGTATGTTTCACATCATTGATTTCATAAGTTTTAAATTTAAACCATACCTTATGGACATTTGGTAGTAGTATGTTTCACATCATTGATTTCATAAGTTTTAAATTTAAACCATACCTTATGGACATTTGGTAGTAGTATGTTTCACATCATTGATTTCATAAGTTTTAAATTTAAACCATACCTTATGGACATTTGGTAGTAGTATGTTTCACATCATTGATTTCATAAGTTTTAAATTTAAACCATACCTTATGGACATTTGGTAGTAGTATGTTTCACATCATTGATTTCATAAGTTTTAAATTTAAACCATACCTTATGGACATTTGGTAGTAGTATGTTTCACATCATTGATTTCATAAGTTTTAAATTTAAACCATACCTTATGGACATTTGGTAGTAGTATGTTTCACATCATTGATTTCATAAGTTTTAAATTTAAACCATACCTTATGGACATTTGGTAGTAGTATGTTTCACATCATTGATTTCATAAGTTTTAAATTTAAACCATACCTTATGGACATTTGGTAGTAGTATGTTTCACATCATTGATTTCATAAGTTTTAAATTTAAACCATACCTTATGGACATTTGGTAGTAGTATGTTTCACATCATTGATTTCATAAGTTTTAAATTTAAACCATACCTTATGGACATTTGGTAGTAGTATGTTTCACATCATTGATTTCATAAGTTTTAAATTTAAACCATACCTTATGGACATTTGGTAGTAGTATGTTTCACATCATTGATTTCATAAGTTTTAAATTTAAACCATACCTTATGGACATTTGGTAGTAGTATGTTTCACATCATTGATTTCATAAGTTTTAAATTTAAACCATACCTTATGGACATTTGGTAGTAGTATGTTTCACATCATTGATTTCATAAGTTTTAAATTTAAACCATACCTTATGGACATTTGGTAGTAGTATGTTTCACATCATTGATTTCATAAGTTTTAAATTTAAACCATACCTTATGGACATTTGGTAGTAGTATGTTTCACATCATTGATTTCATAAGTTTTAAATTTAAACCATACCTTATGGACATTTGGTAGTAGTATGTTTCACATCATTGATTTCATAAGTTTTAAATTTAAACCATACCTTATGGACATTTGGTAGTAGTATGTTTCACATCATTGATTTCATAAGTTTTAAATTTAAACCATACCTTATGGACATTTGGTAGTAGTATGTTTCACATCATTGATTTCATAAGTTTTAAATTTAAACCATACCTTATGGACATTTGGTAGTAGTATGTTTCACATCATTGATTTCATAAGTTTTAAATTTAAACCATACCTTATGGACATTTGGTAGTAGTATGTTTCACATCATTGATTTCATAAGTTTTAAATTTAAACCATACCTTATGGACATTTGGTAGTAGTATGTTTCACATCATTGATTTCATAAGTTTTAAATTTAAACCATACCTTATGGACATTTGGTAGTAGTATGTTTCACATCATTGATTTCATAAGTTTTAAATTTAAACCATACCTTATGGACATTTGGTAGTAGTATGTTTCACATCATTGATTTCATAAGTTTTAAATTTAAACCATACCTTATGGACATTTGGTAGTAGTATGTTTCACATCATTGATTTCATAAGTTTTAAATTTAAACCATACCTTATGGACATTTGGTAGTAGTATGTTTCACATCATTGATTTCATAAGTTTTAAATTTAAACCATACCTTATGGACATTTGGTAGTAGTATGTTTCACATCATTGATTTCATAAGTTTTAAATTTAAACCATACCTTATGGACATTTGGTAGTAGTATGTTTCACATCATTGATTTCATAAGTTTTAAATTTAAACCATACCTTATGGACATTTGGTAGTAGTATGTTTCACATCATTGATTTCATAAGTTTTAAATTTAAACCATACCTTATGGACATTTGGTAGTAGTATGTTTCACATCATTGATTTCATAAGTTTTAAATTTAAACCATACCTTATGGACATTTGGTAGTAGTATGTTTCACATCATTGATTTCATAAGTTTTAAATTTAAACCATACCTTATGGACATTTGGTAGTAGTATGTTTCACATCATTGATTTCATAAGTTTTAAATTTAAACCATACCTTATGGACATTTGGTAGTAGTATGTTTCACATCATTGATTTCATAAGTTTTAAATTTAAACCATACCTTATGGACATTTGGTAGTAGTATGTTTCACATCATTGATTTCATAAGTTTTAAATTTAAACCATACCTTATGGACATTTGGTAGTAGTATGTTTCACATCATTGATTTCATAAGTTTTAAATTTAAACCATACCTTATGGACATTTGGTAGTAGTATGTTTCACATCATTGATTTCATAAGTTTTAAATTTAAACCATACCTTATGGACATTTGGTAGTAGTATGTTTCACATCATTGATTTCATAAGTTTTAAATTTAAACCATACCTTATGGACATTTGGTAGTAGTATGTTTCACATCATTGATTTCATAAGTTTTAAATTTAAACCATACCTTATGGACATTTGGTAGTAGTATGTTTCACATCATTGATTTCATAAGTTTTAAATTTAAACCATACCTTATGGACATTTGGTAGTAGTATGTTTCACATCATTGATTTCATAAGTTTTAAATTTAAACCATACCTTATGGACATTTGGTAGTAGTATGTTTCACATCATTGATTTCATAAGTTTTAAATTTAAACCATACCTTATGGACATTTGGTAGTAGTATGTTTCACATCATTGATTTCATAAGTTTTAAATTTAAACCATACCTTATGGACATTTGGTAGTAGTATGTTTCACATCATTGATTTCATAAGTTTTAAATTTAAACCATACCTTATGGACATTTGGTAGTAGTATGTTTCACATCATTGATTTCATAAGTTTTAAATTTAAACCATACCTTATGGACATTTGGTAGTAGTATGTTTCACATCATTGATTTCATAAGTTTTAAATTTAAACCATACCTTATGGACATTTGGTAGTAGTATGTTTCACATCATTGATTTCATAAGTTTTAAATTTAAACCATACCTTATGGACATTTGGTAGTAGTATGTTTCACATCATTGATTTCATAAGTTTTAAATTTAAACCATACCTTATGGACATTTGGTAGTAGTATGTTTCACATCATTGATTTCATAAGTTTTAAATTTAAACCATACCTTATGGACATTTGGTAGTAGTATGTTTCACATCATTGATTTCATAAGTTTTAAATTTAAACCATACCTTATGGACATTTGGTAGTAGTATGTTTCACATCATTGATTTCATAAGTTTTAAATTTAAACCATACCTTATGGACATTTGGTAGTAGTATGTTTCACATCATTGATTTCATAAGTTTTAAATTTAAACCATACCTTATGGACATTTGGTAGTAGTATGTTTCACATCATTGATTTCATAAGTTTTAAATTTAAACCATACCTTATGGACATTTGGTAGTAGTATGTTTCACATCATTGATTTCATAAGTTTTAAATTTAAACCATACCTTATGGACATTTGGTAGTAGTATGTTTCACATCATTGATTTCATAAGTTTTAAATTTAAACCATACCTTATGGACATTTGGTAGTAGTATGTTTCACATCATTGATTTCATAAGTTTTAAATTTAAACCATACCTTATGGACATTTGGTAGTAGTATGTTTCACATCATTGATTTCATAAGTTTTAAATTTAAACCATACCTTATGGACATTTGGTAGTAGTATGTTTCACATCATTGATTTCATAAGTTTTAAATTTAAACCATACCTTATGGACATTTGGTAGTAGTATGTTTCACATCATTGATTTCATAAGTTTTAAATTTAAACCATACCTTATGGACATTTGGTAGTAGTATGTTTCACATCATTGATTTCATAAGTTTTAAATTTAAACCATACCTTATGGACATTTGGTAGTAGTATGTTTCACATCATTGATTTCATAAGTTTTAAATTTAAACCATACCTTATGGACATTTGGTAGTAGTATGTTTCACATCATTGATTTCATAAGTTTTAAATTTAAACCATACCTTATGGACATTTGGTAGTAGTATGTTTCACATCATTGATTTCATAAGTTTTAAATTTAAACCATACCTTATGGACATTTGGTAGTAGTATGTTTCACATCATTGATTTCATAAGTTTTAAATTTAAACCATACCTTATGGACATTTGGTAGTAGTATGTTTCACATCATTGATTTCATAAGTTTTAAATTTAAACCATACCTTATGGACATTTGGTAGTAGTATGTTTCACATCATTGATTTCATAAGTTTTAAATTTAAACCATACCTTATGGACATTTGGTAGTAGTATGTTTCACATCATTGATTTCATAAGTTTTAAATTTAAACCATACCTTATGGACATTTGGTAGTAGTATGTTTCACATGATTGATTTCATAAGTTTTAAATTTAAACCATACCTTATGGACATTTGGTAGTAGTATGTTTCACATCATTGATTTCATAAGTTTTAAATTTAAACCATACCTTATGGACATTTGGTAGTAGTATGTTTCACATCATTGATTTCATAAGTTTTAAATTTAAACCATACCTTATGGACATTTGGTAGTAGTATGTTTCACATCATTGATTTCATAAGTTTTAAATTTAAACCATACCTTATGGACATTTGGTAGTAGTATGTTTCACATCATTGATTTCATAAGTTTTAAATTTAAACCATACCTTATGGACATTTGGTAGTAGTATGTTTCACATCATTGATTTCATAAGTTTTAAATTTAAACCATACCTTATGGACATTTGGTAGTAGTATGTTTCACATCATTGATTTCATAAGTTTTAAATTTAAACCATACCTTATGGACATTTGGTAGTAGTATGTTTCACATCATTGATTTCATAAGTTTTAAATTTAAACCATACCTTATGGACATTTGGTAGTAGTATGTTTCACATCATTGATTTCATAAGTTTTAAATTTAAACCATACCTTATGGACATTTGGTAGTAGTATGTTTCACATCATTGATTTCATAAGTTTTAAATTTAAACCATACCTTATGGACATTTGGTAGTAGTATGTTTCACATCATTGATTTCATAAGTTTTAAATTTAAACCATACCTTATGGACATTTGGTAGTAGTATGTTTCACATCATTGATTTCATAAGTTTTAAATTTAAACCATACCTTATGGACATTTGGTAGTAGTATGTTTCACATCATTGATTTCATAAGTTTTAAATTTAAACCATACCTTATGGACATTTGGTAGTAGTATGTTTCACATCATTGATTTCATAAGTTTTAAATTTAAACCATACCTTATGGACATTTGGTAGTAGTATGTTTCACATCATTGATTTCATAAGTTTTAAATTTAAACCATACCTTATGGACATTTGGTAGTAGTATGTTTCACATCATTGATTTCATAAGTTTTAAATTTAAACCATACCTTATGGACATTTGGTAGTAGTATGTTTCACATCATTGATTTCATAAGTTTTAAATTTAAACCATACCTTATGGACATTTGGTAGTAGTATGTTTCACATCATTGATTTCATAAGTTTTAAATTTAAACCATACCTTATGGACATTTGGTAGTAGTATGTTTCACATCATTGATTTCATAAGTTTTAAATTTAAACCATACCTTATGGACATTTGGTAGTAGTATGTTTCACATCATTGATTTCATAAGTTTTAAATTTAAACCATACCTTATGGACATTTGGTAGTAGTATGTTTCACATCATTGATTTCATAAGTTTTAAATTTAAACCATACCTTATGGACATTTGGTAGTAGTATGTTTCACATCATTGATTTCATAAGTTTTAAATTTAAACCATACCTTATGGACATTTGGTAGTAGTATGTTTCACATCATTGATTTCATAAGTTTTAAATTTAAACCATACCTTATGGACATTTGGTAGTAGTATGTTTCACATCATTGATTTCATAAGTTTTAAATTTAAACCATACCTTATGGACATTTGGTAGTAGTATGTTTCACATCATTGATTTCATAAGTTTTAAATTTAAACCATACCTTATGGACATTTGGTAGTAGTATGTTTCACATCATTGATTTCATAAGTTTTAAATTTAAACCATACCTTATGGACATTTGGTAGTAGTATGTTTCACATCATTGATTTCATAAGTTTTAAATTTAAACCATACCTTATGGACATTTGGTAGTAGTATGTTTCACATCATTGATTTCATAAGTTTTAAATTTAAACCATACCTTATGGACATTTGGTAGTAGTATGTTTCACATCATTGATTTCATAAGTTTTAAATTTAAACCATACCTTATGGACATTTGGTAGTAGTATGTTTCACATCATTGATTTCATAAGTTTTAAATTTAAACCATACCTTATGGACATTTGGTAGTAGTATGTTTCACATCATTGATTTCATAAGTTTTAAATTTAAACCATACCTTATGGACATTTGGTAGTAGTATGTTTCACATCATTGATTTCATAAGTTTTAAATTTAAACCATACCTTATGGACATTTGGTAGTAGTATGTTTCACATCATTGATTTCATAAGTTTTAAATTTAAACCATACCTTATGGACATTTGGTAGTAGTATGTTTCACATCATTGATTTCATAAGTTTTAAATTTAAACCATACCTTATGGACATTTGGTAGTAGTATGTTTCACATCATTGATTTCATAAGTTTTAAATTTAAACCATACCTTATGGACATTTGGTAGTAGTATGTTTCACATCATTGATTTCATAAGTTTTAAATTTAAACCATACCTTATGGACATTTGGTAGTAGTATGTTTCACATCATTGATTTCATAAGTTTTAAATTTAAACCATACCTTATGGACATTTGGTAGTAGTATGTTTCACATCATTGGTTTCATAAGTTTTAAATTTAAACCTTACCTTATGGACATTTGGTAGTAGTAA
>NC_056741.1:1482631584-1482649253 GCF_019279795.1 Protopterus annectens | reverse complement strand
AATCCATAAGGTATGGTTTAAATTAAAAACTTATGAAATCAATGATGTGAAACATACTACTACCAAATGTCCATAAGGTATGGTTTAAATTTAAAACTTATGAAATCAATGATGTGAAACATACTACTACCAAATGTCCATAAGGTATGGTTTAAATTTAAAACTTATGAAATCAATGATGTGAAACATACTACTACCAAATGTCCATAAGGTATGGTTTAAATTTAAAACTTATGAAATCAATGATGTGAAACATACTACTACCAAATGTCCATAAGGTATGGTTTAAATTTAAAACTTATGAAATCAATGATGTGAAACATACTACTACCAAATGTCCATAAGGTATGGTTTAAATTTAAAACTTATGAAATCAATGATGTGAAACATACTACTACCAAATGTCCATAAGGTATGGTTTAAATTTAAAACTTATGAAATCAATGATGTGAAACATACTACTACCAAATGTCCATAAGGTATGGTTTAAATTTAAAACTTATGAAATCAATGATGTGAAACATACTACTACCAAATGTCCATAAGGTATGGTTTAAATTTAAAACTTATGAAATCAATGATGTGAAACATACTACTACCAAATGTCCATAAGGTATGGTTTAAATTTAAAACTTATGAAATCAATGATGTGAAACATACTACTACCAAATGTCCATAAGGTATGGTTTAAATTTAAAACTTATGAAATCAATGATGTGAAACATACTACTACCAAATGTCCATAAGGTATGGTTTAAATTTAAAACTTATGAAATCAATGATGTGAAACATACTACTACCAAATGTCCATAAGGTATGGTTTAAATTTAAAACTTATGAAATCAATGATGTGAAACATACTACTACCAAATGTCCATAAGGTATGGTTTAAATTTAAAACTTATGAAATCAATGATGTGAAACATACTACTACCAAATGTCCATAAGGTATGGTTTAAATTTAAAACTTATGAAATCAATGATGTGAAACATACTACTACCAAATGTCCATAAGGTATGGTTTAAATTTAAAACTTATGAAATCAATGATGTGAAACATACTACTACCAAATGTCCATAAGGTATGGTTTAAATTTAAAACTTATGAAATCAATGATGTGAAACATACTACTACCAAATGTCCATAAGGTATGGTTTAAATTTAAAACTTATGAAATCAATGATGTGAAACATACTACTACCAAATGTCCATAAGGTATGGTTTAAATTTAAAACTTATGAAATCAATGATGTGAAACATACTACTACCAAATGTCCATAAGGTATGGTTTAAATTTAAAACTTATGAAATCAATGATGTGAAACATACTACTACCAAATGTCCATAAGGTATGGTTTAAATTTAAAACTTATGAAATCAATGATGTGAAACATACTACTACCAAATGTCCATAAGGTATGGTTTAAATTTAAAACTTATGAAATCAATGATGTGAAACATACTACTACCAAATGTCCATAAGGTATGGTTTAAATTTAAAACTTATGAAATCAATGATGTGAAACATACTACTACCAAATGTCCATAAGGTATGGTTTAAATTTAAAACTTATGAAATCAATGATGTGAAACATACTACTACCAAATGTCCATAAGGTATGGTTTAAATTTAAAACTTATGAAATCAATGATGTGAAACATACTACTACCAAATGTCCATAAGGTATGGTTTAAATTTAAAACTTATGAAATCAATGATGTGAAACATACTACTACCAAATGTCCATAAGGTATGGTTTAAATTTAAAACTTATGAAATCAATGATGTGAAACATACTACTACCAAATGTCCATAAGGTATGGTTTAAATTTAAAACTTATGAAATCAATGATGTGAAACATACTACTACCAAATGTCCATAAGGTATGGTTTAAATTTAAAACTTATGAAATCAATGATGTGAAACATACTACTACCAAATGTCCATAAGGTATGGTTTAAATTTAAAACTTATGAAATCAATGATGTGAAACATACTACTACCAAATGTCCATAAGGTATGGTTTAAATTTAAAACTTATGAAATCAATGATGTGAAACATACTACTACCAAATGTCCATAAGGTATGGTTTAAATTTAAAACTTATGAAATCAATGATGTGAAACATACTACTACCAAATGTCCATAAGGTATGGTTTAAATTTAAAACTTATGAAATCAATGATGTGAAACATACTACTACCAAATGTCCATAAGGTATGGTTTAAATTTAAAACTTATGAAATCAATGATGTGAAACATACTACTACCAAATGTCCATAAGGTATGGTTTAAATTTAAAACTTATGAAATCAATGATGTGAAACATACTACTACCAAATGTCCATAAGGTATGGTTTAAATTTAAAACTTATGAAATCAATGATGTGAAACATACTACTACCAAATGTCCATAAGGTATGGTTTAAATTTAAAACTTATGAAATCAATGATGTGAAACATACTACTACCAAATGTCCATAAGGTATGGTTTAAATTTAAAACTTATGAAATCAATGATGTGAAACATACTACTACCAAATGTCCATAAGGTATGGTTTAAATTTAAAACTTATGAAATCAATGATGTGAAACATACTACTACCAAATGTCCATAAGGTATGGTTTAAATTTAAAACTTATGAAATCAATGATGTGAAACATACTACTACCAAATGTCCATAAGGTATGGTTTAAATTTAAAACTTATGAAATCAATGATGTGAAACATACTACTACCAAATGTCCATAAGGTATGGTTTAAATTTAAAACTTATGAAATCAATGATGTGAAACATACTACTACCAAATGTCCATAAGGTATGGTTTAAATTTAAAACTTATGAAATCAATGATGTGAAACATACTACTACCAAATGTCCATAAGGTATGGTTTAAATTTAAAACTTATGAAATCAATGATGTGAAACATACTACTACCAAATGTCCATAAGGTATGGTTTAAATTTAAAACTTATGAAATCAATGATGTGAAACATACTACTACCAAATGTCCATAAGGTATGGTTTAAATTTAAAACTTATGAAATCAATGATGTGAAACATACTACTACCAAATGTCCATAAGGTATGGTTTAAATTTAAAACTTATGAAATCAATGATGTGAAACATACTACTACCAAATGTCCATAAGGTATGGTTTAAATTTAAAACTTATGAAATCAATGATGTGAAACATACTACTACCAAATGTCCATAAGGTATGGTTTAAATTTAAAACTTATGAAATCAATGATGTGAAACATACTACTACCAAATGTCCATAAGGTATGGTTTAAATTTAAAACTTATGAAATCAATGATGTGAAACATACTACTACCAAATGTCCATAAGGTATGGTTTAAATTTAAAACTTATGAAATCAATGATGTGAAACATACTACTACCAAATGTCCATAAGGTATGGTTTAAATTTAAAACTTATGAAATCAATGATGTGAAACATACTACTACCAAATGTCCATAAGGTATGGTTTAAATTTAAAACTTATGAAATCAATGATGTGAAACATACTACTACCAAATGTCCATAAGGTATGGTTTAAATTTAAAACTTATGAAATCAATGATGTGAAACATACTACTACCAAATGTCCATAAGGTATGGTTTAAATTTAAAACTTATGAAATCAATGATGTGAAACATACTACTACCAAATGTCCATAAGGTATGGTTTAAATTTAAAACTTATGAAATCAATGATGTGAAACATACTACTACCAAATGTCCATAAGGTATGGTTTAAATTTAAAACTTATGAAATCAATGATGTGAAACATACTACTACCAAATGTCCATAAGGTATGGTTTAAATTTAAAACTTATGAAATCAATGATGTGAAACATACTACTACCAAATGTCCATAAGGTATGGTTTAAATTTAAAACTTATGAAATCAATGATGTGAAACATACTACTACCAAATGTCCATAAGGTATGGTTTAAATTTAAAACTTATGAAATCAATGATGTGAAACATACTACTACCAAATGTCCATAAGGTATGGTTTAAATTTAAAACTTATGAAATCAATGATGTGAAACATACTACTACCAAATGTCCATAAGGTATGGTTTAAATTTAAAACTTATGAAATCAATGATGTGAAACATACTACTACCAAATGTCCATAAGGTATGGTTTAAATTTAAAACTTATGAAATCAATGATGTGAAACATACTACTACCAAATGTCCATAAGGTATGGTTTAAATTTAAAACTTATGAAATCAATGATGTGAAACATACTACTACCAAATGTCCATAAGGTATGGTTTAAATTTAAAACTTATGAAATCAATGATGTGAAACATACTACTACCAAATGTCCATAAGGTATGGTTTAAATTTAAAACTTATGAAATCAATGATGTGAAACATACTACTACCAAATGTCCATAAGGTATGGTTTAAATTTAAAACTTATGAAATCAATGATGTGAAACATACTACTACCAAATGTCCATAAGGTATGGTTTAAATTTAAAACTTATGAAATCAATGATGTGAAACATACTACTACCAAATGTCCATAAGGTATGGTTTAAATTTAAAACTTATGAAATCAATGATGTGAAACATACTACTACCAAATGTCCATAAGGTATGGTTTAAATTTAAAACTTATGAAATCAATGATGTGAAACATACTACTACCAAATGTCCATAAGGTATGGTTTAAATTTAAAACTTATGAAATCAATGATGTGAAACATACTACTACCAAATGTCCATAAGGTATGGTTTAAATTTAAAACTTATGAAATCAATGATGTGAAACATACTACTACCAAATGTCCATAAGGTATGGTTTAAATTTAAAACTTATGAAATCAATGATGTGAAACATACTACTACCAAATGTCCATAAGGTATGGTTTAAATTTAAAACTTATGAAATCAATGATGTGAAACATACTACTACCAAATGTCCATAAGGTATGGTTTAAATTTAAAACTTATGAAATCAATGATGTGAAACATACTACTACCAAATGTCCATAAGGTATGGTTTAAATTTAAAACTTATGAAATCAATGATGTGAAACATACTACTACCAAATGTCCATAAGGTATGGTTTAAATTTAAAACTTATGAAATCAATGATGTGAAACATACTACTACCAAATGTCCATAAGGTATGGTTTAAATTTAAAACTTATGAAATCAATGATGTGAAACATACTACTACCAAATGTCCATAAGGTATGGTTTAAATTTAAAACTTATGAAATCAATGATGTGAAACATACTACTACCAAATGTCCATAAGGTATGGTTTAAATTTAAAACTTATGAAATCAATGATGTGAAACATACTACTACCAAATGTCCATAAGGTATGGTTTAAATTTAAAACTTATGAAATCAATGATGTGAAACATACTACTACCAAATGTCCATAAGGTATGGTTTAAATTTAAAACTTATGAAATCAATGATGTGAAACATACTACTACCAAATGTCCATAAGGTATGGTTTAAATTTAAAACTTATGAAATCAATGATGTGAAACATACTACTACCAAATGTCCATAAGGTATGGTTTAAATTTAAAACTTATGAAATCAATGATGTGAAACATACTACTACCAAATGTCCATAAGGTATGGTTTAAATTTAAAACTTATGAAATCAATGATGTGAAACATACTACTACCAAATGTCCATAAGGTATGGTTTAAATTTAAAACTTATGAAATCAATGATGTGAAACATACTACTACCAAATGTCCATAAGGTATGGTTTAAATTTAAAACTTATGAAATCAATGATGTGAAACATACTACTACCAAATGTCCATAAGGTATGGTTTAAATTTAAAACTTATGAAATCAATGATGTGAAACATACTACTACCAAATGTCCATAAGGTATGGTTTAAATTTAAAACTTATGAAATCAATGATGTGAAACATACTACTACCAAATGTCCATAAGGTATGGTTTAAATTTAAAACTTATGAAATCAATGATGTGAAACATACTACTACCAAATGTCCATAAGGTATGGTTTAAATTTAAAACTTATGAAATCAATGAT
Source organism: Protopterus annectens (assembly GCF_019279795.1). NCBI lineage: Eukaryota > Metazoa > Chordata > Ceratodontiformes > Protopteridae > Protopterus > Protopterus annectens. The sequence goes on along the minus strand of NC_056741.1, from coordinate 1,482,643,177 downwards.
GTGAAACATACTACTACCAAATGTCCATAAGGTATGGTTTAAATTTAAAACTTATGAAATCAATGATGTGAAACATACTACTACCAAATGTCCATAAGGTATGGTTTAAATTTAAAACTTATGAAATCAATGATGTGAAACATACTACTACCAAATGTCCATAAGGTATGGTTTAAATTTAAAACTTATGAAATCAATGATGTGAAACATACTACTACCAAATGTCCATAAGGTATGGTTTAAATTTAAAACTTATGAAATCAATGATGTGAAACATACTACTACCAAATGTCCATAAGGTATGGTTTAAATTTAAAACTTATGAAATCAATGATGTGAAACATACTACTACCAAATGTCCATAAGGTATGGTTTAAATTTAAAACTTATGAAATCAATGATGTGAAACATACTACTACCAAATGTCCATAAGGTATGGTTTAAATTTAAAACTTATGAAATCAATGATGTGAAACATACTACTACCAAATGTCCATAAGGTATGGTTTAAATTTAAAACTTATGAAATCAGTCATGTGAAACATACTACTACTACCAAATGTCCATAAGGTATGGTTTAAATTTAAAACTTATGAAATCAATGATGTGAAACATACTACTACCAAATGTCCATAAGGTATGGTTTAAATTTAAAACTTATGAAATCAATGATGTGAAACATACTACTACCAAATGTCCATAAGGTATGGTTTAAATTTAAAACTTATGAAATCAATGATGTGAAACATACTACTACCAAATGTCCATAAGGTATGGTTTAAATTTAAAACTTATGAAATCAATGATGTGAAACATACTACTACCAAATGTCCATAAGGTATGGTTTAAATTTAAAACTTATGAAATCAATGATGTGAAACATACTACTACCAAATGTCCATAAGGTATGGTTTAAATTTAAAACTTATGAAATCAATGATGTGAAACATACTACTACCAAATGTCCATAAGGTATGGTTTAAATTTAAAACTTATGAAATCAATGATGTGAAACATACTACTACCAAATGTCCATAAGGTATGGTTTAAATTTAAAACTTATGAAATCAATGATGTGAAACATACTACTACCAAATGTCCATAAGGTATGGTTTAAATTTAAAACTTATGAAATCAATGATGTGAAACATACTACTACCAAATGTCCATAAGGTATGGTTTAAATTTAAAACTTATGAAATCAATGATGTGAAACATACTACTACCAAATGTCCATAAGGTATGGTTTAAATTTAAAACTTATGAAATCAATGATGTGAAACATACTACTACCAAATGTCCATAAGGTATGGTTTAAATTTAAAACTTATGAAATCAATGATGTGAAACATACTACTACCAAATGTCCATAAGGTATGGTTTAAATTTAAAACTTATGAAATCAATGATGTGAAACATACTACTACCAAATGTCCATAAGGTATGGTTTAAATTTAAAACTTATGAAATCAATGATGTGAAACATACTACTACCAAATGTCCATAAGGTATGGTTTAAATTTAAAACTTATGAAATCAATGATGTGAAACATACTACTACCAAATGTCCATAAGGTATGGTTTAAATTTAAAACTTATGAAATCAATGATGTGAAACATACTACTACCAAATGTCCATAAGGTATGGTTTAAATTTAAAACTTATGAAATCAATGATGTGAAACATACTACTACCAAATGTCCATAAGGTATGGTTTAAATTTAAAACTTATGAAATCAATGATGTGAAACATACTACTACCAAATGTCCATAAGGTATGGTTTAAATTTAAAACTTATGAAATCAATGATGTGAAACATACTACTACCAAATGTCCATAAGGTATGGTTTAAATTTAAAACTTATGAAATCAATGATGTGAAACATACTACTACCAAATGTCCATAAGGTATGGTTTAAATTTAAAACTTATGAAATCAATGATGTGAAACATACTACTACCAAATGTCCATAAGGTATGGTTTAAATTTAAAACTTATGAAATCAATGATGTGAAACATACTACTACCAAATGTCCATAAGGTATGGTTTAAATTTAAAACTTATGAAATCAATGATGTGAAACATACTACTACCAAATGTCCATAAGGTATGGTTTAAATTTAAAACTTATGAAATCAATGATGTGAAACATACTACTACCAAATGTCCATAAGGTATGGTTTAAATTTAAAACTTATGAAATCAATGATGTGAAACATACTACTACCAAATGTCCATAAGGTATGGTTTAAATTTAAAACTTATGAAATCAATGATGTGAAACATACTACTACCAAATGTCCATAAGGTATGGTTTAAATTTAAAACTTATGAAATCAATGATGTGAAACATACTACTACCAAATGTCCATAAGGTATGGTTTAAATTTAAAACTTATGAAATCAATGATGTGAAACATACTACTACCAAATGTCCATAAGGTATGGTTTAAATTTAAAACTTATGAAATCAATGATGTGAAACATACTACTACCAAATGTCCATAAGGTATGGTTTAAATTTAAAACTTATGAAATCAATGATGTGAAACATACTACTACCAAATGTCCATAAGGTATGGTTTAAATTTAAAACTTATGAAATCAATGATGTGAAACATACTACTACCAAATGTCCATAAGGTATGGTTTAAATTTAAAACTTATGAAATCAATGATGTGAAACATACTACTACCAAATGTCCATAAGGTATGGTTTAAATTTAAAACTTATGAAATCAATGATGTGAAACATACTACTACCAAATGTCCATAAGGTATGGTTTAAATTTAAAACTTATGAAATCAATGATGTGAAACATACTACTACCAAATGTCCATAAGGTATGGTTTAAATTTAAAACTTATGAAATCAATGATGTGAAACATACTACTACCAAATGTCCATAAGGTATGGTTTAAATTTAAAACTTATGAAATCAATGATGTGAAACATACTACTACCAAATGTCCATAAGGTATGGTTTAAATTTAAAACTTATGAAATCAATGATGTGAAACATACTACTACCAAATGTCCATAAGGTATGGTTTAAATTTAAAACTTATGAAATCAATGATGTGAAACATACTACTACCAAATGTCCATAAGGTATGGTTTAAATTTAAAACTTATGAAATCAATGATGTGAAACATACTACTACCAAATGTCCATAAGGTATGGTTTAAATTTAAAACTTATGAAATCAATGATGTGAAACATACTACTACCAAATGTCCATAAGGTATGGTTTAAATTTAAAACTTATGAAATCAATGATGTGAAACATACTACTACCAAATGTCCATAAGGTATGGTTTAAATTTAAAACTTATGAAATCAATGATGTGAAACATACTACTACCAAATGTCCATAAGGTATGGTTTAAATTTAAAACTTATGAAATCAATGATGTGAAACATACTACTACCAAATGTCCATAAGGTATGGTTTAAATTTAAAACTTATGAAATCAATGATGTGAAACATACTACTACCAAATGTCCATAAGGTATGGTTTAAATTTAAAACTTATGAAATCAATGATGTGAAACATACTACTACCAAATGTCCATAAGGTATGGTTTAAATTTAAAACTTATGAAATCAATGATGTGAAACATACTACTACCAAATGTCCATAAGGTATGGTTTAAATTTAAAACTTATGAAATCAATGATGTGAAACATACTACTACCAAATGTCCATAAGGTATGGTTTAAATTTAAAACTTATGAAATCAATGATGTGAAACATACTACTACCAAATGTCCATAAGGTATGGTTTAAATTTAAAACTTATGAAATCAATGATGTGAAACATACTACTACCAAATGTCCATAAGGTATGGTTTAAATTTAAAACTTATGAAATCAATGATGTGAAACATACTACTACCAAATGTCCATAAGGTATGGTTTAAATTTAAAACTTATGAAATCAATGATGTGAAACATACTACTACCAAATGTCCATAAGGTATGGTTTAAATTTAAAACTTATGAAATCAATGATGTGAAACATACTACTACCAAATGTCCATAAGGTATGGTTTAAATTTAAAACTTATGAAATCAATGATGTGAAACATACTACTACCAAATGTCCATAAGGTATGGTTTAAATTTAAAACTTATGAAATCAATGATGTGAAACATACTACTACCAAATGTCCATAAGGTATGGTTTAAATTTAAAACTTATGAAATCAATGATGTGAAACATACTACTACCAAATGTCCATAAGGTATGGTTTAAATTTAAAACTTATGAAATCAATGATGTGAAACATACTACTACCAAATGTCCATAAGGTATGGTTTAAATTTAAAACTTATGAAATCAATGATGTGAAACATACTACTACCAAATGTCCATAAGGTATGGTTTAAATTTAAAACTTATGAAATCAATGATGTGAAACATACTACTACCAAATATCCATAAGGTATGGTTTAAAACAGGGGTGTCCAACCTTTTCAGTTGCAAGGGCCGCATTGAGTCAACAGAAATGGTATGGGGGCAAACGGCAAGTGAGGACCAAAAAAAAAAAAAAAAAAAAGAGGTCTCACATTAACTGAAGAGCAAAAAAAAAAAAAAAAAAAAAAAACACCCCACACAGGTTTATGCGGACTAATGATGTGGCTATTTAAACAATAAATAAATTAATAAATATAAATAAATTAATAAATGCATAATATTTGCCCTAAAATCATCTTAGTAAAGTTTCAAACACTTCAAGCACGAATGCATTGACATGTTCACAGACTAGCTTACATAGTCCGTTAACAGACAGACATGCAGACAGATACCTACTGGAAAGGCCACAATCAATATATATTATATACATATTGACCTCCGTTTCATATTAGTTTGATGGACGTTCACTAGACTACAGATTTTAACACCCCTTTCTTTTGAGTCATTTTGCCTAGTATAGACAGCACTGAGGAATAACCAATGGAACAGTATAACAAACTGAAATATTGTAATGAATTATTCAGACTGTATAATTACCAAGTAATTTTACAAATGAGTCAGCATAGTTCAATTAGGGTTGCCACCTGTCCCACTTTAGGGACAGTCCCTCTTTGGGCAGTTGTGTCCTGACAAAAATTAAAAATGGCAAATGTCCTGAGATTTTATCTGCCTAAGCAGCAGACACCTCAAAGCAGACACCCAAGCAACCGCTACCCTAAAACAAAACACGTGCAACACATATCTCACAAAGCCAGTGTACCGAGCAGTCACAGCCCTTAAGACTAAACAACACACCTGATACACTTGTAATAGGTGACTATCGTCAGGCACACTGGCGTCCCGCCCACCAGGCTGAACAAGGAGAGGGTCACGGTGAGCAGCCTGTCGGCGCTAGGATCCGCCACATAACACTAGCACTCTGGTCACTGCAAGGCAAGTACAAATATGACTCAGTCATTGTCCATGCTGGTGTGAATGACCTGAGACGTACCTCCCTGGACTACATGAAAAGAGACATAAAGGAGCTCTCTGAGCATGTAGACCAGGCCGGTATGACCCTGCCCTTGAGTAGCATCTTACCCTCACCAGGCCCATAATTGAGTACAATGCCCCTTTGGGATGGACCTTACCAGACACCTGCAGCAATTGGAAAGACCCCAAAAGTACCTCACCAAGAGGATCAAAGGGCTCAAACAGATGCCATATGCTGCCGGTTAAAGAAACTCCAGCTCTACTCAGCGGCATACCACCTGTTCAGAGGCAATCTGTGCCTGACGTATAAAGCCATGTCCAACCCGGAATTAATGGACATGCTGCACCTCAGAAAATCCAAATCCAATCGAGCTACGCACTCGAGACTTGAACCTCAGCACTGAAATAAATAGGACATGCTGGAGGGACAAATTCATAACCCTAGTTCAGAATCAGTTATTCTGAAAAGGTCAGCGCTGTAGCTAGCTATCCTGGTGCCCTATGTTATTCACTGATGTGGCACTCACCTCAATTTCATGTTGAGGAAAAGAGGACACTAAATGCAGCTGAAAACCAAAAAAATGGTAAAATATTTTTTAAACTGTAGCAAACTGCTAAGTACAGGTCAAATATGACAAGGAGCACTGAGTTCCTCATCACTGACAGAAGATGCAATAATGGCATTCACTTCTGAATGACTAATGCGCAACCCACACAGGGACCAGACTGAATGCAAATGCAGAATCGGCATGCCAATTGCACCACGTTGACACATTGCTCCCAGGTGGCCTTTTACTTTATTCCCACCCTCTGGAAAACCTTGAGTATTTTGTTTTCAGGTTTTTACACGTAAAAACATTAATATGAGTTGTGTACCTTACAGCTTATTTGCAGGTAAGCAATGAACTAGGATGTATGCCCACTGTACTGACAAAACATAGCAGACACATGGAGAGCTGTAAATTGCACCTTAACAGACTCATATGAAAAGGCTCACATCTGCCTACTAGCCAAATGCACTCAAAAAGAGAGAGAGAAGCATCATCATGTTTATCATTTGCCCTTTTAACACCACTCCAAGGCTGAGCACTGCTGGTACTATGGCAGCAAAAGGCCTGATCCAAAAATGCATTTGTGACGGTAACTGCAGCTTTAAACATGCACCAGTATCAGGCTTTTATTCTGGTTATGCTACTGTTTGACAAAATACATTGCATTATGTTCTATCACAGGCTGAAGCACCTCTGTCCTTGGTCTTGCCACACATGTTTGTATCCGAGTTGGCAAATCAGTGCAATCAGATAAGACAAATTATATTACAGTATGCCTTAGCCTACCACATGCAGAGCTTATCATTCTTAATTGCCTTCTGGTGGAAACTAAGCTCTGTGTGTTTGGAGGGAGGTGGGGTGGGGGGGCAGAGCTGAGAAATGACTCCAGGAAAAGTTAGGTACAGAGTTGCAACCCTTTGTTAGACTGTGGGCAGTAAACATAAGCAATATGCATGCTACAGTAACAAGCCTTTGCAGGGCTGACACTAACAAAGCATGGGCAGCATGCGTCATAACCAGCAGAGAATAAGGCTATGTTCTTCCTATACCTAAAATGGATCAGGGAGGGGAAGCATGGGCTGCTACAATCAAAACAGTTCCTACATCACTGTATTATCTCCTTTGTGGACACTGCTTGTAGGTCATAAAGCTTGAGGAAAGCTCCAAGAGATTATTTTAGCTCTCATATAGGAAGTATATACTAGTATAGAAAATAGACCACAAAAGCAAATTAAACTTCCAAGAATTCCTACGATTCCCTACAAGTGGGCTAAGTAATACACAACTAGACAACCTGGTTTGTTCCACTTATTTAGCTAGTAGGTCGTCTTGAAAATAAAGATAATGGAAAGATTATGAACTAACAAGTAGTTAAAAAAAAAAATAATCTGTCCACTTTAAACTCACAAAATTACTTACCTTACCTTTTGTAGTGTAACTGTAGTCAGTGTGTACTCGAAATAAAATAAATCCTCTCCACGATCTCGCTCCTTCCTTCAGCTTTACCAGAACTATTAAAAACGACCGAAGTTTTACAAGATGCATACCAGCGAATGACGCTGGTATGAAAAAAAGTTGGGCGCATGCGCAGAACAGCAAAAGTACGCGAATGTGTAAACACACGGAAAAAAAGTTAAATTAAAATTAAATTTAAATTTAAGGGTCGGGGGCCGCATGGAAGAGCTCTGAGGGCCGCATGCGGCCCGCTGGCCGCGGGTTGGACACTCCTGGTTTAAAATAAACTTATGAAATCAATAATGTGAAACATACTACTAACCAAATATCCATAAGGTATGGTTTACATTTAAAAGTTATGAACTCAATGATGTGAAACATACTACTACCAAATGCCCATAAGGAATGGTTTAAATTTAAAACTTATGAAATCAATGATTTGAAACATACATCTATCATATGTCCATAAGATATGGTTTAAATTTAAAACTTATGAAATCAATGATGTGAAAAATACTACCAAATGTCCATAAGGTATGCTTAAATTTAAAACTTATGACATCAATGATGTGAAACATAATACTACCAAATGCCCATAAGGTATGGTTTAAATTTAAAACTTATGAAATCAATGATGTGAAACATAGTACTACAAAAAGTGCATAAGGCATGGTTTAAATTTAAAACTTATGAAATCAATGATGTGAAACACACTACTACCAAATTTCCATAAGGAATGGTTTAAATTTAAAACTTATGAAATCAATGATTTGAAACATATTTCTGCCAAATGTCCATAAGGTATGGTTTAAATTTAAAATTTATGAAATCAATCATTTGAAATATACTACTACCAAATGTCCATAAGGTATGGTTTATATTTAAAACTTATGAAATCAGTGATGTGAAACATACTACTACCAAATATCCATAAGGTATGGTTTAAATTAAAAACTTATGAAATCAATGATGTGAAACATACTACTACCAAATGTCCAGAAGGTATGGTTTAAATTTAAAACTAATGAAATCAGTCATGTGAAACATACTACTACTACCAAATGTCCATAAGGTATGGTTTAAATTTAAAACTTATGAAATCAATGATGTGAAACATACTACTACCAAATGTCCAGAAGGTATAGTTTAAATTTAAAACTTATGAAATCAATGATGTGAAACATAGTACTACAAAATGTCCATAAGGAATGGTTTAAATTTAAAACGTATGAAATCACTGATTTGAAACATACTTCTACCAAATGTCCATAAGGTATGGTTTAAATTTAAAACTTATGAAATCAATCATTTGAAATATACTACTACCAAATGTCCACAAGGTATGGTTTAAATTTAAAACTTATGAAATCAATGATGTGAAACATACTACAACCAAATAGCCATAAGGTATGGTTTAAATGTAAAAATTATTTAATCAATGATGTGAAACATACTACTTCCAAATGTCCATAAGGTATGGTTTAAATTTAAAACTTATAAAATCAATGATGTGAAACACATACTACCAAATGTCCATAAGGCATGGTTTAAATTTAAAACTTATGAAATCAATGATGTGAAACATACTACTACCAAATGTCCAAAAGGTATGGTTTAAATTTAAAACCTATGAAATCAATCATGTGAAACATACTACTACCAAATGTCCATAAGGAATGTTTTACATTTAAAACTTATGAAATCAATGATGTGAAACATACTACTACCAAATGTCCACAAGGTATACTTTAAATTTAAAACTTATGAAATCAATGATGTGAAACATACTACTACCAAATGTCCACAAGGTATACTTTAAATTTAAAACTTATGAAATCAATGATGTGAAACATACTACTAACAAATGTCCATAAAATATGGTTTAAATTTAAAACTAATGAAATCAGTCATGTAAAACATACTACTACTACCAAATGTCCATAAGGTATGGTTTAGATTTAAAAGTTATGAAATCAATGATGTGAAACATACTACTACCAAATGTCCATAAGGTATGGTTTAAATTTAAAACTTATGCAATCAATCATGTGAAACATATTACTACCAAATGTCCATAAGGTATAGTATAAATTTAAAACTTATGAAATCAATGATGTGAAACATAGTACTACAAAATGTCCATAAAGAATGGTTTAAATTTAAAACGTATGAAATCACTGATTTTTAACATACTTCTACCAAAAGTTCATAAGGTATAGTTTAAATTTAAAACTTATTCAATCAATAGTTTGAAATATACTACTACCAAATGTCCATAAGGTATGGTTTAAATTTAAAACTTATGAATTCAATCATGTGAAACACACTACTAACAAATGTCCATAAGGAATGGTTTACATTTAAAACTTATGAAATCAATGATGTGAAACATACTACTACCAAATGTCCATAAGGTATGGTTTAAATTTAAAACTTATGCAATCAATCATGTGAAACATACTACTAACCAGATATCCATAAGGTATGGTTTATATTTAAAACTTATGACATCAATGATGTGAAAAAAAATACTACCAAATGCCCATAAGGTATGGTTTAAATTTAAAACTTATGAAATCAATGATGTGAACCACACTCCTACCAAATTTCCATAAGGAATGGTTTATATTTAAAATTTATGAAATCAATGATTTGAAACATATTTCTACCAAATGTCCATAAGGTATGGTTTAAATTTAAAACATATGCAATCAATCATTTGAAATATACTACTACAAAATGTCCATAAGGTATGGTTTAAATTTAAAACTTATGAAGTCAATGATTTGAAACATACTATTACCAAATATCCCTAAGCTATGGTTTATGTAATCAATGAAATTAGTCATGTGAAAAATACTACAACTACCAAATGTCCGTAAGGTATGGTTAAAATTTAAAAGTTATGAAATCAAGGATTTGAAACGTACTACTACCAAATTTCCATTAGGTATGTTTTAAATTAAAAACTTATGTAATCAATGATGTGAAACATACTACTACCAAATGTTCAGAAGATACTGTTTAAATTTAAAACTAATGAAATCAGTCATGTGAAACATACTACTACTACCAAATGTCCATAAGGTATGGTTTAAATTTAAAACTTATGAAATCTGTCATGTGAAACATACTACTTCCAAATGTCCATAGGGTATGGTTTAAATTTAAAATTTATGAAATCAATCATGTAAAACATACTACTACTACCAAATGTCCAGAAGGTCTGGTTTAAATTTAAAACTTATGAAATCAATCATGTGAAACATACTACTGCCAAATGTCCATAAGGTATGGTTTAAATGTAAAACTTATGAAATCAATGATGTGAAACATACTACAACCAAATAGCCATAATGTATGGTTTAAATGTAAAACTTATGAAATCAATGATGTGAAACATACTACTACCAAATGTCCATAAGGTATGGTTTAAATTTAAAACTTATAAAATCAACGATGTGAAACATATACTACCAAATGTCCATAAGGCATGGTTTAAATTTAAAACTTATGAAATCAATGATGTGAAACATACTACTACCAAATGTCCAAAAGGTATGGTTTAAATTTAAAACTTATGAAATCAATGATGTGAAACATACTACTACCAAATGTCCAGAAGGTATAGTTTAAATTTAAAACTTATGAAATCAATGATGTGAAACATAGTACTACAAAATGTCCATAAGGAATGGTTTAAATTTAAAACATATGAAATCACTGATTTGAAACATACTTCTACCAAATGTCCATAAGGTATGGTTTAAATTTAAAACTTATGAAATCAATCATTTGAAATATACTACTACCAAATGTCCACAAGGTATGGTTTAAATTTAAAACTTATGAAATCAATCATGTGAAACATACTACTACCAAATGTCCATAAGGAATGTTTTACATTTAAAACTTATGAAATCAATGATGTGAAACATACTACTACCAAATGTCCACAAGGTATAGTTTAAATTTAAAACTTATGAAATCAATGATGTGAAACATACTACTACCAAATGTCCACAAGGTATAGTTTAAATTTAAAACTTATGAAATCAATTATGTGAAATATACTACTACCAAATGTCCATAAAATATGGTTTAAATTTAAAAAATATAATTAAAAA